>NC_048298.1:247043939-247257898 GCF_013100865.1 Trachemys scripta elegans | reverse complement strand
AGAGGGGACATGATAGCAGTTTTCAGGTATCTAAAAGGGTGTCATAAGGAGGAGGGAGAAAACTTGTTCACCTTAGCCTCTAAGGATAGAACGAGAAGCAATGGGCTTAAACTGCAGCAAGGGAGGTTTAGGATGGACATTAGGAAAAAGTTCCTAACTGTCAGGGTGGTTAAACACTGGAATAAATTGCCTCGGGAGGTTGTGGAATCTCCATCTCTGGAGATATTTAAGAGTAGGTTAGATAAATGTCTATCAGGGAAGGTCTAGACAGTATTTGGTCCTGCCATAAGGGCAGGGAACTGGACTCGATGACCTCTTGAGGTCCCTTCCAGTCCTAGAAGCTATGAAACTATGAATCTATGATTACCTGTTCTGTTCATTCCCTCTGGGATACCTGGCATTGGCCACTGTCAGAAGACAGGATACTGGGCTAGATGGACCTTTGATCTGACCCAGTATGGCCGTTCTTATGGCTCAAGCAGCAAAACTCATAATATATATTTAAAACATTTTCAAGGTGAGAGTTATTTAAATTCAGGATTTTGGTTTGGCTCATTAGAAAAATGGGGGCCAATTATTATTTCTCTCTCACACACACCCACACCCCACCATGATATGCAGAATTCAGATCAAGATCTATGTTTGGATTTTGAACACACAAAGTTCAAACTTGTGTTCAGACCACTCTGTACTGCTATCCACCATTAAATAAACAAACTCCACTCTTACTACTCAATCTCTAAACATGTTTTTTTTTTAATTCATAACAATCTTTATTGTTACAGGAAGTAATTTAAACAACACTAGGTGTTCGAAAATAAAGTTTGGAACAAATCCCTTGGAAGTTCACGCTGCCATGCACTTTTATGGTAAACAGGATATTTCTCAAGGGCCACTGACCAGTATGCTTTATTGTTAGGGAACAAACCAATTGCCAATTCCAGTACACTTGGCTCATATTTTGGTGAATAAAAAAGTTGAACACAACTTATGGTATCCCAAGGGAACATAATATAAGAAGTGATCAGAGATGGAAAATCTATTTAAAAACAACTAATCACATTATACCAAATCCACAAAATATATTAATATATATTTCATTTGGAATTTTTCCTCTTAAGATTTGAACAACAATATTAGCACATATACCAGCTCTGTGAAAACCACTCTAGGTTGGGTTCTTATGGGCTGGTACTGAACCAACTCCTCCAGGTTCATATGGAGACCCATTTTTGTCTGGAACTCAAAAAGCCCCCCCACCATCACTCCACAGATAACCCCTCACGCACAGACACTTCAGGAGAGCCCTAGCTACTGCACCCAGGGGTTCCTTAGTGACTCAACATTAGGGTTTAGGGGGCACTACCTGCCCTGATGCATTGTTGAGGGCCTTTCACAGCTCCTGTTGCCCTCTAGAGAGAAAGGGAAAGAGTCAAACTTCTCTTCCCATGCAAGCTTTTGCATCACTGGGAGAGAGGGGTCCCTTCCTGGCAGCCCCATTCCCACTCACAGAGATTAGCAGAGGTAAGAGGAATACACCTCTGATATACACTAAAATCCTTGGAGGAGGGAGCAATCTCTAGGCATCCAATATTTGCAGGTTTGGATAGACCCAGAACTGTGGTAGATTTCAACCTGAACAAACCATAGCACCCTAATCTAAACCTCTCTTTTTCTATGCTATAATTTAAATGTGAATAAGATTAACATAATCACTAAAACTGCCACTATATTTTGTAAGACTGGATTAGAATTGAAATGTTTGGGGGATTGGTATTACTGATGAGAATGTGTAGTTACAGCTCACCAGCATACTATGTCCTGTTGATTAATTGGTTGAATTCAGCAACCTCCCTTTCATGTGACAAATGTGCATCCTTTTTAAGAAAGTAGTGTATAAATATTGGCTTTGAATCACATACATGAAATCTATACCTTGTAAAATGATGACAGGTACCAATTACAGTGACTGATTTTATTTTGATAATATTTTACAATAAAGTACTCCACACTATTTCCTTTGAGTAAATTCAGCGTGTTATATGTTCATACATGCACAGTATTCCTTATTAGACCCTTATACATTTTAAACTGGGTAAAGCAGATTTCAATTTAAAAACCCTTCAGAGTTCACAGAAAGGATCAATGATTTTAAAACTGTAACTAGGGAAATGTGGTCTAGATGAAATTACTATTAACTGGGGCATAACTGGTTTTAAAACCACTCTCAAATGGTTCGCTGTCAAACTGGGAAGACGTATCTTGCGGGGTCCCAGAGAGGTCTGTCCTGGGTCTGGTACTAGTCAATAATTTCATAAATTACTTGAATAATGACGTGCAGGGTATGCGTATAAAATATGCAGGTAACACCGAGCTAGGAGGAGCTCCAATTACTTTGGAGGATAGGATTAGAATTCAAAACAACCTTGACAAATTGGAGAATGGGTTTGAAATTAACAAAATTAAATTCAATAAAGACAAGTGCAAAGCACTACCCTTACCAAAGAAAAATCAAATGAATAAATACAAAATGGAGAATAACTGGCTAGGTGATGGTACTGTTGAAAAGCATCTGGGGTTCATAGTGATCACAAATTCAGTATGAACCAACAATGTCATGCAATTGCAAAAAAGTCTAATATCAGTCTGGGGTGTATCAACAGGAGTGTCATATGTAAGACATGGGAGATAATTTTTCTGCTTTACTCAGAACTGGTGAAACCTTAGCTGCAGTATTATATCTAGTTTTGGGTGTCATGCTATACTTTGAGAAAGATGTGTACAAATAAAGAGAGTCCAGAGGAGAGCAACAAAAATGATGCGATGTTTAGAAAACCTGACCTATGAAGAAATGTTGTAAAAATTGAGCATGTTTAGTCTTAAGAAAAGAAGACTGGGGGGAGGGGGGAGAACCACCTGATAACAGTCTTCAAATATGTTAAGGGCTGTTATAAAGAGAATGGTGCTCAATTGTTCTCCGTTTCCATTGAAAGTAGGACAGGAAGTAATCATCTTAACATTCAGCAAGGGAGATTTTGGTTGACCTGCTTTGGGGATGATATAAAATTATTCTACGTAACTGCCAGGGGGCAAATTTGTCACATACACATGGGAGAGGGAAGGAGGACAAAATGCAGGGTCAGCTATAGGTAGTCAGGAAGTTCCTTCAAGAGGAAATGTAGCCAAACTCTAAACCTGGAGACAATGGACCTTTCTGTGCCTGCGTCCTGTAGATAGCTAACCGCTTAGTTTGCAAAATAAGCAAGGAGGAGGGGGCAAATAGATGAACAATAAGGGGTCATAAGAGGGGCAGATACATGTAACTTGCTAATTATGTATGGTAATGATGGCAAATTTTGGCCAATCATAGAGCGATAGATTATCATAAGCAACTGCATATAATGCTTTGGTGTAAGTGTTTTCTTTGTTCTTGCTGACTTATGAGCTCGAACCCAATTGCAATTGAAATAAACGGATCGCCCCTCCCGGGGCTCCTTGCTTGGCTAGCTGTGTCTGTCTCTCCTTATTCCTCAGCTGGAACAGACAGAAATTTCTATGACAGGGACATTCTATATCCCCTGAGAAGTCCACTAAGAGTAGAAGCAGTGCACTAATCAGTGTCACAGCTGGTCACTGCACCTTCTTTCCAGAGAAGAAAGTCCCAGGCTCAGCAGGGCAAGCTGCTTATGTACACATTATGTTACTCAAGGGCTAGAACATGCAAAACAAAAACATAACAGTAACCTATTCTGTGGCAACACTAAAGCGGCGTGTAATACGGTACTGGACCTCAGAGTGAAAGCTGTTACAGTTCTTGGGCCCTTTAAAACTGGGAGCTGTAGTGGTGGGTCACATGCTTGCTTCTAGTCAGGTGGCCTAGGTGAAGTAGCCTATATGGTTTTTGGGGTCTTAAGCAAAGGGACAGACAGGAGAGACTCAGGGTTAGGGGAGGATCTCATAGGCTACTCCCCACACCTGTCAGACAGAAAGTCTGAGTGGGAGAGACCTGCAGGGGGTAAGGGGAAAACCACTGCTGGGGAGGCTATGAAGCCCTGGAGACAAGGGCTAAGACATGACCCTGAAAGATACAGACAGTCCTTTGGGTTGTTGTTTTTGTTTTGAATTTTGGGAATAACAACAATCCTGAGAAGAGAACTAGAGCTGTGCCATCATTCAGAACATGGAGTTCACCTTCCCTCGCCGGTGGATCGGCCCACCAGCTTACATAGCCCAACAAAGCACATATTGCCAATGAAAAAAATGTGTACAATGCTCAAAATCTGCAACACTATGGCAATATCTGGAACAAGCCAGTGGCATGTAATTAGAGTGCTAATGCCTTGCAAGTAGGGCACGAGTAAATTATTCTGACAAGAGAGTCCAAGTTTTTCCTCATAAGTCAGAAGCACCGAATCCTGAATCCTCAGAAATCACCTTACTTCTTAAAGGCCCCTCCACTATTAAACTTATTGGCATTCTCTGCACCTGATAGAATAAATGCAATATCCATGTGAAATCTTCAGAGAAGAAGGAAACAATGCACCAGACACTGCACCATGCCACTGTCACTGGAGACTTTTTTGTTTATAAAAGGGTATGCAAGCAATTTGAGTGAACAGAGAGAACCAAGATCCTTGATCCTCTAAGTCTGACTTCAGTAAGCCTCCTCATAGCCTTCAGGAAGTTATATAAACCAAGAAAGAAATACATAATTAAAACACTTTGTATAGATGCTTATTAATTTATCTTTCTCAATAGGAAGTATTCAATAGATTCTAAATAGCGATTCAGAAATTATTCCAGCTTCAAGACATTTATCGCGCTAATAAGATCATTCATAGTCATTGAATAAATCACCATGGGAAAGCACACCTAGCAGTGACTCAAAACCCTTTATCTATTCTAAGTGAGATCAAGCCCAACCATCAGTGTTTTATTGTCCTTAATAGAAACCATGGCAATTGCTTATTAATTTTTCCAAACCAATTCTGGTAAATGTATTTGAAAGTGCCACAGTTTTCAAATTTCTGATCAGCTGGCTATACAAGCAGGGGCACACTGTCCAATCTCCTACTACCTTTTCCACTACTCTAGGACTCACCTCATTTACTTTTTCTATAGTTCTCCATTGAGCCATGAGGACTTACTGAGACAAGTACATTGTTTCTGACAGAGTCTAATGGATGCAAAAGTCACTGTTTCAGTCCTGATGGCTTGGTTTTAAGTACAGCAACCCAAATGACAGTAAAAAGCCACCCACGATAATGAGATAAGATGTTCCATTACTGTTAATCACAACTTATTGTTTGTATCATGTTAGTGCCCAAAGGCCCTAATCCGAATCAGAACCTCGTTGTACAAATACATAGTAAGAAGATATCCCTGCTTGAAAAAGTTTACAACTCAGCAGCTAGATCCTGAAAACAGATCTGCCTGGGTACATGCCTGCAACTACAGAGCCGGATTCATGACCACTTCCATGCAGAGCCCAATGGAAGTCAATGGTGCTCCGCGAGGGCCCAGGGATGCAGCTGAGAGAATCCATTTGCAGAAATGGAAAAAGTCTTAGACTGATAGAAGACACAAGAGAGCATGACAAAGAAAGAGGGAAATGTGGAGGCAGGATGAAAGTAATAGTGACAGGAACATATGGTTATATAGATTAGCTATGTGATCAATTTGGGGGACACATGGTGTGTCCTGCCACATATATTACACAGGTTTCAGAGGGGTAGCCTTGTTAATCTGTATCAGCAAAAATAACAAGGAGTCCTTGTGGCACCTTAGAGACTAACAAATTTATTTGTGCATAAGCTTTCGTGGGCTAAAATCCACTTCATCAGATGCATGGAGTGGAAAATACAGTAGGGAAGTATAAATACACAGCATATGAAAAGATGAGAGTTGCCTTAGGAAGTGGGGGATCAGTGCTAATGAGCCAATTCAATTAAGGTGAGCAATGTACAAGAACAATTGCTGAGTTTACAAACTATATGAATGATTGAAACTTGTGTTGCAAAGGAAACCGCCCCAGGCAATATTTACCTGTATTTTTAATCTAACAATATTCTTTCACAGAATTTATAATTTGCATCTTGTATATTTAGTTAATTTCCTTTACCCAGAAACACACATTTTAATGAATGACTATATCTGGGGGGGAAATTGCTATCAGATGACTGTCATTAAAAAAAAATTAAACAAGGAAAATAAAATAACTGACCTTTCAATTTTTTGTTTTGTTATAAAGCACAACACAAATGCTCAGATCCCTTAGTTATACTTATTCCTTTATTTGTATCCAAATGAAATGAAAATAATGTAGTCAAAGAAACAAAAACAGAACATTAATTGAAGAAATGTAATTTTCTCCAGTGACTTTTAAAACTAAAAATACTGTTGCATGTAGTTTTGATATTCTACAGCAGACCTTTAAATATAATAAATATACAAGAACATTTTCATTTTTCTAAGTTCTAAGGAAATAATTTATTCTGATTGATTTCACCTTTATATAAATATATGCTCAAATTAGAACAACCAAAAAGGAACAAAACATCATATTGAAAAAGAAAACATTCATGCTGTCACTTTTAGTGACCGGTTCTCAAAAGTAATATCTCATTTTGTTCAAGATGAAATCAGAGTAGATGATACATTTAATCAACTAATTTAATCAAAAGAAAAAAGAAAAGAAAAGAAAAGAAAAGAAAAGAAAAAAAAAAAAAGAAAAGAATGCATAGAATCTTATGGATATATTCTCTCAGTGACATATACTATGCAGGATTTACACACCCATCTCCAATTAAGACTTGTGGGAATTAAGGTAAATGTAACATAAGCTCAGAGAAGAATAGAATCATGTGAGAGTCATGAAAATTGTAAAATTGTTGCAATATTTTATTTAAATGTTAGAGAGACAATAATAGGGACCAAGTCTCATATTTTCTGTTACCCACACTCTCTGTATAAAGCACAAGAGATAGATTCACCGTAGGGATTACAAAAACTACAAATGCACCATTTCAAAAACTCTGCTTCCTGAGAAGAAAAAGCTCTTTAATTTACTAAACAATCAAAAAAGGAAAATTTCTATAAGGTACTGAATTTGTAAGTGAGATTTCCTATTGATACTGTAAAATTATATTCTATAGTTCAAATACCAAAATATCCTTACACTCTCTGCAGTAAAGAGTACGATATAATTATTAATAGCTTTTGCATACCATTTACCTCCAACAATGGATTTAATTCAGTATGCTTTACTCATGTACTTTCGGACTGCTTCTAATTTCACAATAATCTTTCCAGCAATTTGTGTGTGTTGTTTATTTGGGGATCTGGATGGGGTGTTTGCTTTTAACCATCCAGAGAAATTTATCTGAGAGGCCATCAATGAGGTGCATGCTAAACTCCTCCTTTGAAAACCAACTGGCAGATTTTATTATGCTCAAGGCTTAGGGTAACTCAGTCCATAGTCTCTTTGTCTTCTGCTGGCCCGCAGTAACAGATTGGAATTTGGGGACCTAGAATACAGGCTTTTCAAATAAAACTTGAATGGATAATTTAACTTTCCCATTTTCTGAACTCCAGTTTATTCAGAGGTTTTGGATGGAAGGACAGTAGCTATAAATATAAGTATCATGGGTGTGGCCTTGTACAGTGAGAAGTAAGTGGGAGTGTGAATGTTAGTAAAAACAAAATCAAAACCCAAAAGAAAAGTACTTCCTTCCAGAATAGATCATATCATTTGAAGTAGAGGCAGTTTTTGGACCAGTTTCAGTCTGTCGTTCAATAGAACAATACTTATTGGATCTGATTCTTTTTGTTTTACCAGTGTATAACCTGTATAAGAGAAGAATCAGGCTCACTAACTTTTTCTTCATTGCCTTCATAGTCTAAGAAGTAGAATTTTCATGTTCTGGTTGTATTTCCAAAACAGCTTTGATTGAGAAGGACACAGTGGAAGGTCAGAATAAAAGATAAGAGCACAAAAGGTAGATGATGTGATTTCTAACCAAAATAAGCTCTTGTTGCAAGTTCTAGTAGTCATGTCCTAGCCTGGAATAAGCCATTGCAGCAAGTAAGCACTGGAAATAAAAATATATCTGTATTTAATGTTGCTCTACAACTGTAGAGAGATGACAACAGTTCGCCTCTAGGAATCCACCCATCCACCCTCATGTATGAATGTCAGCGTTTTCTCTGAACATGATCAGTTTAGTTAATATAGTGTCATCAATATGAGCCACTTTCCCTACATGGATCTACAGGAGATGACTGTACCATTCTAGCTGGTACAGTCATCTGACTGGCCATTCTAGCCAGAGTGCCTTAATAAAAGCCCACTTTAAAGATGAATTATAATTTGCACTGACCGATTGACATTAAGCATCTAAAATGAAGATATTGACTTCTGCCTGTGTGGAGACCCTGCTTGATACTATCACCCACAGTTAAGTGTGTCCTATTTAAAACTAGATGCTATAAAGACACATGGTAATCCTTCAATGGTTCAACGGAAAGACAGTGTAGTCTAAATGAACTGAACTGAGAACTGGATGCTAGGAATTCCTAAATGTTAATCCCCGTTCTGCAGCTCATTTATAGTATGGATTTGGGCAAATGGCTTATATCAAGATTTGCAAAACTGTTTACTGATTTTGATTTCCCAATGTGCAACACCTTGATCCTGATTCTTGGATGTGCTGAGCACCCGTAACTCCCAATGAAGTTACCCCAGGGATGGATTTGATCCAGTGTGTTTTCAGCATAGTTAACAGTGCTGTAGTTAGGCATCAGTACAGCAGGATTGCCGGCTGACTCAGTTATCTGATGCACTGAAGAGTGATTATACCTTCAGTTAATTCTATTTGTATAATTTATTAAGAAGGTCGGGGGAGGGAGGGAGCCCATATTCCTGTCTGAAGAAATCATGACCCTTCTATAAGTCCTCTGGAGATTAAGGTGTCCTGTAGGTGAAACCACAGGAGCAAAGTCTGTATAATTCTATCAGAGTCAGGCTAAGTGTGCTGCTAGTCATCTTTCTTCTTACGTTAATGCCAGGGAATAATAAAATGGGTTTAAATAAAGCTCTAACAGAAAGATATTTTTTTATCTGTCAGATTAGCATTTCAGGATTTTCAAATGCAAAGCATTATGAAATTACGGAACCCTGGTCTATAATTGTAAATAGAAAAACCACAAATTTCATTTAATTAATACAGTTGGTCTTTTTCCTTGGAAGGCCTACACAGCATTCTGTTGCAAAGATTCTATGTTTTTTTTCTACTGACAGACACAGAAGTCAGCTAAAACACTAATAGCTCTAACAGAAAAGTTCTCTGTGTTACTGAGCTATAAAATCAATCAAAGCAAGTGTGAAATATTGCCACTATAAGTAGCTCTGTCCTCACACCATTTTGTCTAATGGACAATTTAAATGGGTCAAGGATACAAAGATTTTGGGAATACCTTTAAACATAATATTCACAAATATGTTTAAAAGTAACATGTATGTTTTACTGAAGTCATCTTATACGCAAATTTTCAAATAGGTGAAAACATTTAAGAATTATGTGGGGATGCTTCCAGATAATCAAAATGATTACTATGCTACAGTTTAATAACATTCTAATACTATTGTTCACAATACTTTCAAAACAAATAAAAAGCACAATTTTCACGGTAATAAAACTCCCCCACAAATCAAACTTGCATCTTCCAGCAGTACAGACTCAGTGTGTATTAGCCAGCCAATGGCCTGACACACGTGCCTCTTCTCATTAACAACAATATTCATCCATCAGTCTGGATGGGGATCAAACAATGTAGATCTTCACAAGTTCATTAGTATAACCCTATATTAAAATACAATAAGGAGACCTGGAAGCAGACCTATAATTCATATAGCTTCCTTACTGTACACAAAGCTTTAGAGGTTTAGGAAAACAAGGGCTCGATCCCAAGTAATTTAAATACAATGGACTGATCCTGATACATGGCAAGCACTCACAACTTCCATAGAAGTCAATAGAGACTATGGGTGCTCATTACCTTTCAGGTCCTGACCCTGAATTAGACAAATTACACAATGAATAATAATATAAAGGGAGAGAGAAGGCCAATGAAGAGACAATAGTAAATAACATGAAGGAACTACAGCGTGTAGGGAATCACCACAATTATTTTCCAAGAGAAGCTTTGTTTTTTCTGGTCAAATTTTTGTTTTGGTTTGGTTTTGTGCAAACAGCTGACAGTTATCTAGACCAGTGTTTCCCAAACGTGGGACGCCGCTTGTTTAGGGAAAGCCCCTGGTGGGCCGGGCCAGTTTGTTTACCTGCCGCGTCCGCAGGTCCGGCCAATCATCGCTCCCACTGGCCGCGGTTTGCCACTGCAGGCCAATGGGAGCTGCTGGAAATGGCAGTCAGTATGTCCCTCGGCCCGCACCGCTTCCAGCAGCTCCCATTGGCCTGGAGCAGTGAACCGCGGCCAGTGGGAGCCACGATCGGCCGAACCTACAGATGCGGCAGGTAAACAAACCGGCCCGGCCCACCAGGGGCTTTCCCTAAACAAGCAGCGTCCCAAGTTTGGGAAACACTGATCTAGACATTCCTTTTTGCAGGGAATGTTAAACTGAAAATGAATAGTAGCAAGATGACTAAAACTATGGGAGATAGGTACTGTGATGATGAGCAGCTACTGGTAGCATTCCACTTTTTGCCAAATATGTTAGTTTCACATTAATTAATCGAATGTTTAAATAGAGGTTGCTGTTGTGTTATTTTGCTAAATGTTTGAGAGTTCCACCTGGAAAGTCTCCAGTAACTATGCATTTGATAGAGCCTCTGGATAACACACAGTTGGCTTGGCCATTAGAGTCTCCTTTTTTCAAGGAATTGACTCTATAGGAGATGATATTGCAGTCAATGGAGAGAGAATTAAATGTGCAATTTAAAATAAAACACCGGAACAACATTGTGAATTTCATGGAAAGGGTCAGCATTAACTTACATTAGCAATCTCTGTGTAGTTCACATTGAGACAAGGCTGTACACAGCAGCAGTACCACGGCAACATGTCTGATGCAGGCCCTCCCAACTCGCATGTGCAGTACTTACACAGGGTATGTCATGAGTAGAATGTTAAGTGCGCTGTTAGAGGATGTTAGCTAACTTGTTCCAAACGAACACCAGGGAGACTAAGTTTCAAACTAACCAGCTAGCATATGTTAAAGTCTACTATGCCTTGCCAAACTAGCGTTTCAGAATGTGATGATTAGAACAAGTTATCTAACATGTTCTAACACCACACTTTTATCTGAGTCAAGACAAACCCAACAGGACTTCTGCATGGTGCAGAGGAAAGGGTTAACATGCTGTGAATTTTTTTCTCTACCCTCTCTGGTCATATCCACTGCTTTTCAATTCCATCTACTTACAAAGTGAAGGACAGCACTTACCTTTGAGTCTCTTAATACTAGTATATTTTTTAAATTGCAGATTTTATTTTAGGCCAAACATTCCTCCTGTCCTTTAAGCCAACCATGAGCCGAGCTTGTAAATGTATTTGGCACAATAAATACATTCTTAACCAAAACTTTTTGGCAGTATCAAAAGATTCACACTGAGTTCCTCATGGGCAGAAGCCCTGACAAGCTAAAGGATTAATCATGCAAACTACTGCGTTAAATGCTGCTGATAGAGAAATATACAACTGAGTGCCTCAAATAAGGTAATTGATCTAAAAACCAAATAATATTTTTGTTTCACCCTTTAAGAAAAGCAATTGTTTTAATATAAAAAGATGCAGGTCATTAATACACTAACTTTAGATTCAGCCTACAATGTGACATTATTATGTCATGCCTTGGGCAACACATAAAAGTAGGGTGACCTTTATTGGATGGAAATAAGGGAAAACCACATGAAACNGAGGGAGGAGGGGGTGGGGTTAGGGTGGGGAAGGGGCGGAGTTGGGGCGGGGCTAGGGGTGGGGAAATGGGCGGGGCCAGGGCCTGTGGAGGGTCCTCTTTTTTTATTTATGAGATATGGTAACCTTAGCTTATCCTGGCAGGCCACGGGCCAAAGGTTGCCGATCCCTGCTCTATGCAGTTTTAGAGCAGGGATCTTATGCAGGTTAATGCAACAATTTTTGAATAACAGGTTTTCTGAGCAACAAAAGACATAAAAAGAAAAGGAAGATAACCTCCTTCACTCTTAAATTCAGGGGTGAAATGGTGGGGTGGGATGTTAATGAATTGTGCATCTGGGAGCTTTCTAAAGAAGGCCAGAGGAGAGGCCTGGTTTGGGAAAGTCTGACTGAGGAAGCTACTGCATTAGTATAGAGTGGCGGGGGTAGGAAAGGAGGGAAAGGGAGGAGCAATAAGGGGAGTGAGGAAGGCAAGTGGACACTGAGGCCAGCGTCTGGTGGTCACAGAAACAGCATGTGAACTGGAATTGGCTAGAAGAAAGTGTAAGCAAGCCCTGAAGAGGAGGGCATGAACCAAAGGTCAGCTGAGGGGATCTGGGTCTATGAAGAGAGGACTTAGAAGCACTGGAGTGTTTCATTCTCATGGGGTATGTATACACAGCCTGCGGCAATGAGTCTCCCAGCCCAAACTTGGGCCAGACTAGCACACTAAAAATAGCAGTATAGACAGTGTTTTGAAGTTGTGGCTGGGGCTCAGGCTCTGAAGCCTAAGGAGTGGGGTGGGATCTAGAGCCTGGGTTGGAACTTCAAAGTGCTGTCTACACAGCTATTTTTAGAGTGCTAGCATGAGTCTCCCTAGCTCAAGTCTGTCATTCTGGGCTGAGAGGCTCACTGTAGACATACCCAAATCTACTCCCAATGTACAGTACCACTACAATGATATACAAGGCTTCTAAAGACATTCAAAGAGGGGGCCCCAAAACTTTTAGAGCCTATGGGTACTCAAGAATTGATCTGACCCTGGGCATGATTATTCTCTTCAGGCCAGATCTACACCAGAAAAGTACTTTTATGCTGATATAACTGCATCCGCACTAGGGCTTTTACTGTTACGGAAATATCGCATAAAAATCACCCCCCTAACCAACATAACTATACTGGCCAAAGGATCCTATGCAGATCTGGTCTTAATCCGGTCATTTAAAAAAGATATTACTACCAACTTCTTGATGAATGGTAAGGAAAGCTTGCACCCATGTTGCACCAGATATGAACTTTCCCACTGCAATTCAACCACCCTGCAAACAGGAAGAAAAATGAAGGTAGTTGAATCATATCGCACAGAACTGTCAAAGGGGAAAAATGTAGAGGCTGCTGCACAGTTTAAAAAAAATAAGTCATCCTTCCCACTCATTATACTGGGGTGACTTCAATGGTGTTGCACTCGTGTAACAAAGCAACAACAAGCCCTCTGGGCTCTTGGAGGAGAGTGTAAGTGGTTTGGGTTGCATTAGTTATTTCTACTTTGTTTTTGTTGCCATCAAAGAGAGTGAAGTGACATAAGAAGTCAATGTGTGCAGTTACCTGGTCCAGGAAACTAGAGGGCACTCATGTGGTCCTACATCACACAAACATGATGCCCTTGACACCATATGTGGAGATGGCAGGAAACCCCAAATTGCCAAAGTTATACCCCATTTTGGTAAAAATGTAAGTGAATGATGGAATGAAAAGAAAGACCACTCTTAATGAGTGTAAATATAAAAGTAAATTATAAGAGAATTAGAAATACAATACAAGCTTCCACTGTTTTACAGAATCTATAGAAGAATTTCAGTGTTTCTTGGTCCCATATTCAAATAAAACACTAGACATTTTGCTCTGCTCAGCCAAAACTCTACGTAAAGAAATAAACCCTTCCCATCGTTGAAAATAGGAAATAGACAATTGGACTCCTACATTATTTTTCCCACTCTGACAACTTCTCACTCTGTAGCCTTAGGCAAGTTATTTTGCTGCTTCTCTATACCTCAGTGTCACCCTCTGTAAAATCAGATAAGGATGACTTTGTACATTGCTTTAAGATTCTCAGGTGAAGAATATTGTTGTTAGACATGAAATAGCTCTGAAAATATATTTTAAATTACAAATGGCCTTTCTGATTATATAGCACTGATATTTAAAAAAAAAAAAAAGGGTGGGGGGAGGTTATCTTGCCACAAAGAAATTCAGTGTAAGTTTGCAAACCAGATTCCAAGCTGCTTCAATGCTGGTTTACCAAATATTGGAAAATAAAAATAGTAGAAGATTTAAACTGTTTGATTTTTAAATACAAGTTCTTTTAATAATTGTAGTCAAAATTTTAGAAGAGGATGGAAAGGGATTTAAAGTATTTTGAGGTGGAGGGAGTGAAGAGCGTGAATCAATGCTATATGTGTCACAAATTAGGGATTTTTTGTTTTGTTATTAAATAAATGAGTACCATCATTAGTAGGATCAGAAATGAGAAATTGAATTAATTTTTATTTTCAATCACATATAACTGATTGTACGTGGCAGTTTCCACTTTGTGTTTTTAATTGTATATAATAAAATGTGTGCCTGGGCAAAATAGGACTTCAGTGGGCTAGAATTTCTCCTTTGGGATCTACTTCTGACTCTGCCATAGACTGTGTGTGAGAGCGGGAGTCACTTAACCTCTCTGTTTAACGGTCTCCCCATCTGAAAAATGAAGGTGGCAAAACTTGCTAACACCTTCAGGTACCTCACATGAGTTGTGAAGCTAACTTAATTCATTTTTTAATTAAGCCCCTTGGGGTCCTCATATGGAAAGTGCTTTGAAAGTGTAAATTAAGTTTGTGCCAGCATTTTAAATCTGAAATCACTATTATGGCTCCTTAGTTGACATTACTTAGGCCCCGGTCCTCCAAACACCTATATGCATGAATAACCTCATCCATCCGAGTACTCCCAATGGGATTACCCATGACAGTACAGTTATGCACATGGTTGTGGGTAAGAACACAAAGGTAAGCATTTTACCTAGCTTTCCCTAGAAATTCTGTTCCTCCTCAAATACTTTAATGTTGATATTTAGCCAGGGGTGAAAGTAACTTAAAGGACTTACAAGTACGCCGGAGTCCTGCATGGGGGCGTGGTCTCAACCGGAAGAGGTGGGGCCTTTCAAGATTTAAAGGCCCTAGGGCTCTGGCTGTGGCTAGATGCTCCAAGGCCTTTAAATCACCCCAGAGCTACCAGCTGCAGAGGCGGCTGGGAGCCCCAGGACTCAGGGACGAATTAAAGGGCACGGGGCTCCGGCCACTGTGGGGAGCCCCGGGCCCTTTAAATCCCCGCTGTAGCCCGGCTGCCGGGGCCCCGGGGCTCCAGCAGCCGGGCACGGGCAGGGATTTAAAGGGCCTGCTGCTCCTGCCACTGTGGGGTAGCGGTGGCAGGGCTCCAGCGATGATTTAAAGGGCCAGAGGCAGTTGCAGGAGCCCCGGGCCCTTTAAATCTCCACCCGAGCATGGCTGCCAGAGCCCTGGAGGTGATTTAAAGGGCCCGGGGCTCTTCGCAGCAGCTGGAGCCCTGGGCCCTTTAAATCACAGCTAGAGAAGCCGGTCCAGTCTGGCACGGCGTACTGGCTCTTGCCGGTATGCTGTACTGGACTGTACCAGCTTACTTTCACCTCTGTATTTAGCAATTACTTTTCAGAGAAAAATAAGTAAATAGATTCACTTATGTTTATCTAATCTTCCTTAAAATGAACAAGCTTTTATCCTATATATTGATTTGTTATTTATATTTTGACTTGGTATACAGATTTACATTATAAAAACAAGAAAATGTCACCTTCATAGGGGCCCCTCCAGTGGATTCTGTTTTCCTGGTAATTCCAATAACATGGTGATATCAATTTGGCATTAACAGAAAGACAGTATTAACCATCTTTGGCATAAGATAGAGACGCCCCTGCTGTCTGCCAATGAAGGGAATTGAGTTAAAAACCTTTTTAAAAAACAAAAGCAAAACAACACAGCAGGCAATGAAATGCCAAATAAAATTCCTTTTCTACTGAGACAAAGGGAAAGAGGACTGGAGTACTTTAACGAATAGATTTTGACAAATAATAAAAAGAAACCCAGAGTGGGCATTTTTCAATAGCTTGTTGATCTGCTGAATGGAAGACAGTGAAGAAAGAAAAGATTATTTCATTTGAGTTTAAAAACCCATCAGAGACACCCAAAAAACTGTTTTAGCAAACATCTGAAGCCAATTCAAACGGAGAAAGTAGTATCCAGTTTGGTTGCATCAAATAACAGTAATATATAGCAAAAAATATAGGTTTCTAATGTTCTCTTTATACATTTGAGAAAGATATCGTCATACAACTATTTTTACTCCTGAGGGAGTAAATTCTGTGCCACTGCACTTGTGCAGAATTCCTATGCATTGCAGAATTTTTTTCCCTCAAAGAAAATACATTCTGCCAGAAAGGTGCTGCAGTTACTCATTTTGCCCAGCAGGGGCCGCTGTGGCACCAGAACAGAAAGCAGCCACTCCCAGGTGGGAGCAGTCCCAGCTGTGGATAAGGAAGAGAAAGAGGCTGCCTTCCTCACAGTACCCTGCCTGTGTGGCCAGGTGAGGAGGCACAAAATATGGGGAGACTGACAGCGTTGAGCACATGGGCCTGCTGGGGGGTCACAGACTGGGGTTCAGAACGGCTATTGGGGAGACAGATTTGGGGGGGCTGAATAGGAGTGGGGGCATAGGGCAACATGGGGGGAGGGGATGCTGTGATGGATGGGGCGGTGCAGGGACACATTGGGACGGGGCAGATGTGCCTGACTGAATGAGAGAGGTTAGGAGTCAGCCAGGTCTGCATGGGGAAACTTCCTAACAATCCCTCCACACCAAAGCTCCCTCCTCCAAAAACACCTGTTCCATTTTTCTCCCACCCATATCAATAACCCTCCACATTTACACCCAAGCTCCTTCCCAGCAATTACTTCCTTCTCCCTCAGCTCTGCCATTACCCGACTCCTCCAAGCCTTTGCTCTGCTTCTGAGGGGTGTGGGAAATAACTTTCTGTATTGTAGTATAAATAAATTATTACTCAGCGTTCTGTATTTATATGCCTAGTAAGGAATCTAATTGCCAAAAAACATTTCCTAAATCTTTTTTGTTATCTGTGCTATTACAGACAGAGTTGCTGACAGGAACTTTGAAATAAATTACCAATATAATTGAAACTGGGGTGATTATATTGTGTTATTTTGACAAAAAAATATGCAGAATTTTAAAATATTGTGTGCAGAATTTTTAATTTTTTGGTGCCGAATGCCCCCAGAAGTATATTATGTAGCATGTTTGTATGCTCTTATGTTCAGAAACACTTCATCTTTGTGAAATAATACTACGGTAATTATTTTGAATGTAATCCAGATTCCTTTTCCGATACAATTCTTACTGTAGTCTAAATAATGTGGATAGTTTGGGAAGAGTGGCAACATTAGTATCAGTTCAGTCACATAACAGGAGGGTTTTAAATTTAAAATTGTGTGGTTTTTTTTTTTTTAAAAGTATGAAATAACTGTACAAATGTATATTATTCTTTATATTTAAGGTAGTGATGTGTTTCAGTTAATTTTTTTACTGCTGCTTTCTATAACTGGTACTAGAAAGCCAACATCCATTTTGGGTCGTCCCCCCCCAAATTAGCACATATAAAGTAAAAAAAAAAAATGACTAGCTTTGGTAATTTTAGTGCCATATCTTACACTTCCATTTTCAAGCAGAGCTCCCCACTAGTGTGATTGTGGAGCTCTGCTTAAAAGATGTCATTTTATGGATTTCAAACTACATTTTTCCCTGACAAGGCTAGAGTCCCTGGATTTTGCAACCCTCTGCTCAAATGCTTATGACAAAAAGTGAGAAAAATTCACTCCAACATTTATTAGTTATTATTTATTAATTTAGATGAGGGGTAGGCAACCTTTCAGAAGTGGTGTGCCAAGTCTTCATTTATTCACTCTAATTTAAGGTTTCGCGGGCCGGTAATACATTTTAACGTTTTTAGAAGGTCTCTTTCTTTAAGTCTATATTATATAACTAAACTATTGTATGTAAAGTAAACAAGGTTTTCAAAATGTTTAAGAAGCGTCATTTAAAATTAAATTAAAATGCTGATCTTATGCCACCAGCCTGCTCAGCCCGCTGCCAGCCTGGGGTTCTGTTCACCTAGGCTGGCAGCGGGCTGAGCAGGGCCTATGGCCGGGACCCCAGACCTGGTGTGGGGGTTGTTTCAGGGGTTAGGGCAGAGGGCTGGGGGAGGGGGTTCAGGGCAGAAGGCTACGGGGCGGGTGGGGGTGTAGGGCAGAAGGCTGGGTGTGGGGGGGATTCAAGGGTCAGGGCAGAGTGCTGGGGGTGTGGGGGGGTGCAGGGCAGAAGGCTGTGGGGGGGGTCAGGGCAGAGGGCTGGGGGTATGGGGGGTGCAGGGCAGAAGGCTGAGTGTGTGGGGGGTTTAGGGCAGAGGGATGGGGCTGTGGGGGTTCAGGGCAGAGGGCTGGGGTGTGTGGGGGGTGCAGGGCAGAAGGCTGGTGTGCTCGGCTCATGGGGGTGTTCCCAGCCCCCTGCCCTGAGCAGCTCAAGGCCCAGGGCTGGAAGGGATATGCCCTATTCAACCCCTTTCCCCCAGGCTCCGTCCCTACCTCTCTCTGCTTCCTCTACGGAGCTGCGTGCACGCTGCCGCTCTTCCCCCTCCCCCTCGCTAGGGCCATCAGCTGATTGGCGCAGGGATGGAGAGGAGGAGGGGCCAGAAAGCACCACGCTGGAGGAAGAAGCAGGGGAGGGGGGAAGCTTGGCTGCTGCAGAACCAAGCTTCTGCCTCCTGCCCCCGCAGGGGAAAGTGGTGGACGGGGGGGGCTGAGTGGGGCTGGGGGCCGGGACCGCGGCAGGGAGCTGCGTGCCACTCAAAATCGGCTTGCATGCTGTGTTTGGCACGCGTGCCGTAGGTTGCCGACCCCTGATTTAGATAATACCTTTCAGTTTACCTAGTACAGAGTCCGGCTGGAAAGAAAGGGATTAAAAAGTATAGTTTTCTGCTAACTAATAAAGCTGCTGTTTCAAGCACAAAATCAACCAATCACTTGTTTCTTCTCCTATTAAGACTGATCAGAAACTGGAGTTGCTGTTGAGTAACTGTAATCTTGCTCCATTTAGTCAACTTTTTGCTTATTGGAAGAATGATGATTAAGGGCTCTGTGTTGAACTTTTTGATTAAACTGCATACACATACGTTTTCTTTCTTTAGGGCTCCTACAGGACACGTACTTTGGCTACGCAAAGTTCCGCCACAGGGACATCTATTAATGTGGGCTCCTGTCCATGCAAAAGACCTAGTTTAAGTTAACAGGACTTATGAAGGTGCAGGGGTCTGTGCTAACGTATCTATTTACGGGATTAAGGATTAAGACTCCACACATTACTTTTCGGGTCAGGTTTGGCATGTCAATAGAGTCAAATATTCTCCTTCATAGTCCCCCAAAACTGGTGATTTGCATGGAACTAACTCTATCAATAAAATGTTGTGTTGGACTTCCTGCAAGATATCATATGAATCCACCCTGTCCCTCCCTCTAACTCCCCTGCCCTTAATCTAGTCGTCATCCTCCTCCTCCTCCTCCTCCACCACCACCCTTTGATTACCAATCTTGTGAGTGAGGCACAATATCTCAGATGCAGCTATTCTGCATTTCCTAGATGGGAATCTGCCCTGCGCGCACCAACCCCTCCCCACCCCCCACATATAGGCAACTGGGATGATTTGATCCATGGAAAATAGAAATAAATCAGATCTATTTTCTAGTCCACCCTTGATAATGCACAGGAGAGTGGATTTCCAATACCGGGATGGAAATACCATACATTTTCAAAAGACAAAATGAAAAATTGAGAATGTTTCTAGGCCTGACCAGGTTTATACAGTATTCTGTTTCAAAGATGCCGCCACCCTCAGTGCACAATGCTAAGAGAAACTGCTTTGATTAATGCAAAAGGGGTGGCAGAAATGCCTCAATTGATGCTTTTGCAGCTGTCACTTTTGATGCCTGAAAGCCTGATATGTTCATCTGCTATGCTACTGGTGCCAATATACACTCATGAAAGAAGAGACAAGGGCACACACCGGATCTTCCAATGTCAAGGAGAAAACGGTCAATCCCTGCCCACTCCCATGCAACCTAACTGTTGAAAAAGAGCATTAAAACACTTCCACTTGCTTTGTCACTACAGCCTTGAAAAGAACTCACAGAAAAGCAAAAGAAAAACAAACACACAGTCTGTAAATTGGAACAAAATCATACATGCTATGTATCTAGTAACAGGGAATATTGTAAACCTGACATAGGAGAACTCTGGTGTGAAAGAGGTTAATGGATAGAGCAATTCTCCTCACAATGGTTTAAGGAAAAAAAGGAATGGAAAATGATGTTCACACCTGGTGATGAAAAAAAAAACCCCTTTGTACCTAATACATTACAGCCTAATCCAAATCCCAGTGGAAAGACTCCCACTGACTTCAGCAAAAGTTGCTTCATGCCCTTAGTGGGGAGAAGAGAATAATCCTTGTGAACATGTAGAATACCCCTTACAAGTGAGCCTGGGGCCTTCTACAACAAATTCTGCAGTTTATAGCTTCCTGGAGGCAACTATAATTTATGCTGACAATTCTTCTAAAATTTCTAAGATAAAATTATATTTTACTTCTTTGGGCTGGCCTGTCTGTCCCCAATCTCCTTGAGTTATATATCCTCTCAGTCCCTCCCTTTCCCCTTGGGACTGTACCTGGTATTGTACATTCCCTGAAGTGCACAAAAGAGATCTAGGAGACAAGTTACACAAGTCTGGTATTTTATTCTGATTTCCATAGGAAGCCTCTCTTTTTTTGTTCAATTTCTACAAAATTAGAACCATCCATAGCAGAAGTAAATCCATCATCAAACGCTAATGTGCAATAGGGGTAGGGTGAACAGTTGTGTAAACAGCAAATATTAAAGTGATCTAATTTTATGCTTCTACCATGTATTTAACATTTTTTAAAATCCTTTAAGAAGTAAGCCCTTCCCTTTTAGCACTCTCTTTCCTGGAGATCTGCAGTGTGCTCTGATTTTAGCCTGTAGCCTGAATGGAGGAGTGACAGTGTCTAACTAGGTAGATATCAGTCACAACACAGAAGTCAGATGCCGGCCAAAAGGGACACAACAAACAGAATGAATCATGCGTTTGAAATGTTGACTATATTTTTGTTTGGAACCAGTGGTATAAAACCCTTTTTCTGTCTTTTTAAAATTCTGCAGCTGGTAGGCAACTCTGCAATAAGTAAACAATTCCATGGCAAATTGGGCAATCACAGATTTTTTTTGTAGAAAACTGTAGGCCTCGGATATTGTACAGCCAACAAAAATAAATAACAAAATCCTAATGTTTATTTTTATTTTGAAATCCTTTGTTTTCATTTTTGAGACTCAATTACACAAAAGATGCAGTGGCAAAGTAAGTAAAGTCAGTCCTAAAGATGCATTCACTACCATCCCATTAATAAACCAAAAACATCCACCATGTGGCATGCTAATTAGAAAAAAACATGCAGAAGTGAGATCTAAATCCTCAGCTTTCTGTTATTTGCTGCAACTGCAGGGTTTTAGCACAGACCCTGCATATTGGTTCAATAGACTGTGTTTTGCCAGGTATTGGTATCATGTCACTTTTCATTACCAAATTCATGGTGGTAAATATATCACTAGGAAGGAATTTAGAATAGATTCTCCCATGCATTTACTACTGAATCCCTATATGACAGTGGAATGAATCATCTTCTCCCTACTTCCTTAGCCCCTTACATCAGGTCTCTAGTATGACTACATGTGCTCTGCAGATTTCTGATCCCATTCAAAATGCCCTCAAGGAGAGACATTATTTCCCCATGGCTGTATTTGTATTCAGCTAAAAAAATCAAGAACCCTTGCAAAGTCAAGGGAAATCAATCAAGAGGGCCTCTGTTTCTACAGTGAATAGAATATATTGAATAAATGTTACACTGGAAGCCTCAGTAGTTTAACCCTTTGAGATGAGATTTTCCAGTGTGTTCTGTGTTAGTCCAACTCTGCTCCCATTGAAGTTACTACTTACTTCTATGGGAGCAGAGTTAAAGCAATGCAGAGCACTTCTGAAAATCCCCTCGTCAGAACACAATCTAATTTTCAGGGGCATAACAACTGAAAACTGAACCTTTTCTAAAGCAGCAGCTCTCAACCTTTACAGACCACTGTACCCCTTTCAGGAGTCTGATTTGTATGATTTGTGTACCCCCATGTTTCACCTCACTTAAAAACTATTTGCTTACCAAATCAGACATAAAAATACAAGTGTGTCACAGCACACTATTAATAAAAAATTGCGTACTTTCATTTTTATCATATAAAATTCTAAAATAAATCAATTGGAATATAAATATTGCACTTACATTTCAGTGTAAAGTATATAGAACAGTATAAACAAGTCATTGTCTCTATGAAATTTTAGTTTGTACTGACTTTGCTAGTGCTTTTTATGTAGCCTGTTGTAAAACTAGGCAAATATCTAGATGAGCTGATGTACCCCTTAAAAGACCTCTGTGTACCCCCAGGGGTACATGTATCCCTGGTTGAGAACCACTGTTCTAAAGGCATGGAAATTGGGATTGGACGGGTTCTGCAGCTGAGGAAAAGATTCAGCCTAAGCGCTTGTGAAAGGGAAAATTCACCAGTTGGTGGGGATGGTGGCTAAGATAACTACTTACAGTGGACGTGGTGTGGAGAATAAGTATTTCTGATGGGGGAGGTTGCCAGCAGAGAGGTTGGGGGTTGAGGACATAATGCTTTTGACATGAGGAACTGAGAAGGAGATGCTTGGTAGGGATTAGTACAGAAGAGCTTGGCTGCAAGCAAGGTCATGATCAGGATGCTTTTTGTCAGAGGGGATTCTTAGACATCCAAAGTACTCCTAGGGGGAACTCTGCACAAAAAAATTAAAAATTTTGCAAAATTCTGCAAATTTTATTTGTCAAAATAATGCAATAATCACACCAGTTTCAATTGTTTTGGTAAGTTATTTAACTACAACACAGAAAAAAGTCACAACTATTCAGCGTTTCCTAAACACATGAAAGTTAAATTACAAATACTTGGTAACTAATACACTTTGAATTCCAGGGCAGGCCTGGGCTGCCGGACAAGAGAAGCGTGTCCCCCGCAGATTTCTTTTACGTTTTTCTGCGCGGGGGGCACAGAAATATATGGGCAATATGAATTCTGCGCCCCTGTATGGGTGCAGAATTCTGTCAGGAGTACATCCAAAGCAATAACTACATAAAATAATTACAAATCAGTTCCAACATAACTTATTAAATTTTAAAAAGCTACTAATATACACATTTTGCATCTTGCTAGCAAATTACACTGCTCAAGACCATTATTCCCCTTCACTCTCATCCCTACCATGCCCTGTTGTGCCTTATTTTACTGACATTGTAAATTCCTTGGTGCAGCCCCCTTTGTTTTCTCTTTCACCTATAAAGAACACACTTCCATGGAGCTATGTACATACAGCAATAATATTTGGGGATTTCATCTCTTAGGATGGACAGAGGTTGTGTTGCCAAAAGGCAGGGAGTTGGATTTTTCCTCAGTTTGTAGGTGTTACGGCTGGATTAAATGCTGTGTATGGACCATTTCTTTCTTTCTTATTAATGAAGGAGGTGCTAAAGTATTTCAGCAATGATGGGATTTACAACTCTTACCCTCGTTTTTCTTTTTCCTATTAGGGGCATGATTCCGCCACCTTTCACACACAGAATGTTTCGTTATAGTTTAGTCCATGAGTTGTTGCATCGTTTTATTGGAACTCTTCACAGAGAAAGAGGATAGCAACAGGCTCTCTATTAGTAAAAACTTCTAGTTGGGAAAAGAAATGGGGCAGTGGCCTAAATTTTGATGAGGTCAAGGTAAGAGGAGGGAAAAATTAAGCTTCCGGAGTTTAGAATTTAAAAAATGAATAGAGACAACTTTAACTTACCCACCCTGCTTTTGATCATGGAAGTTATGCTCTGGAAGAGAGAGGGAGCAGTAAACTACTTGTTAAATCAGATTACTCATATTTTTCCTCTAGCCCTTTATTGGAAGATACACATACACAAAGTGTCAATGGATTTGAGCTGTGTATCTATTTTGAGATGATTTGACGATACAGGCGTGCAAAAATCAAGTGAGACAATCACTTAACAGGCCCTCTCACCTAAATTAATGAGAACACTCATGTTCAGGAATATGTAGAGCACAACTGAAAACAGGAGAACAACCACTGTATTACATTATCATTTCAATCAATTCTTTAATGCAACACTTCTGTGTGCAAAAAAATATATTGAGTTTTGCCTAACCATCAGGACCTATTCTGATGGTAGGAAAGGAAGTCAGGCAGCAGTGAAAATGCTGACTCAAAAATACAGGAATTAAACTAAATGACTATATAAGACTTACTTGGGATTTTTTGCATGGGAAGTCTTAACAGGGAGTATTTTAGTTTTAATGCTGGGAAGGATGGTTAACTCAACTCCTCCTCGCCCCCCAAAAACAAGCAATGGTCACATAGGGCACAATGTAAGCAATTGCAGTGAAATTTAATTAAACAGTCAGAACTGAATGAAATTTTTCAGCAGAAACTTTTGGGGGCGGGGCAAAAATGCAGATTCAGCAACACTGAAATGTTCTGCAAATTTGTGTTAGTTTCAAATTGTTCCTGTTGGAAAACCACAAACAAAAGTTTAAAAAGTCACAATGTTCTGATTCTTCAGTACAAAACAAATTGTTGTTTCCAAATTTCCATCAATTTATTAAGAATAAAGGAAAATGCTCATAATCAATCCAAAACATTTTGTTTCAGGTTGAACAAAATGTTTCATTTGATGATTTTGTTTTTCAATAAGCTGAATAATATTTTTTTCAAAACTGCCATCAGTTATTCTTACAGCCTGTAATGGGCTGCACTCAGCTCTCACAAGCACCCCTTCTGGTCGGGTGTGTCTGCAGTCTTTAAACAGTACCAGTCCTGGGATTGGGCAGTAACCCTAGGGCTTCCTCCCTGGAGGCAATGGTTTCACTCTCTTGGTCTGTTCTGGCCCCAGCTCTCTAGCTAGGCCTCTTAACAGTTCAGTTCCCCTTCTGGGGGTTTCTCTCTGTCCAGTTGTAGGCCACTTCACCAATGGCCTACTGGGGGAAATCCAGGCCACCCACTACTCTGGGTCCCAGACCAGGGACCCTAAGAAGAGCAGCCATGTCCTTTTAGCTAGACTGCTTTCAGTTCCCTGGGCCACTTCCCCGTGGTCCCAGCGTTCAACGATGCTTCACACTTAGCTCACGGATCTTCTGTGTTCAGGCCCAGCAGCCAGCCAGGAGTTCTTTCTTGCTGCCCTGTTCCTGCCAGCACTGAGCTGTCCATGGTGTTGAAGCTCCCTTTGGCCAGCCAGGAGAACCAGCTGTAATCATTCGCTCCAGCAAGGAACTGTCTGTCTCTGGCCCTACAGCTCCTTTTTATATGGCCTTCCTGGGCCCCAGCTGGCAGCCTCTCTGATTTGGCTAGCCCTTTTCAGCCTCTATAGGCTGTTCAGAGGACTTAGCTCTTCTGCTCCTCTCCTGGGACAGGTGTGGCAGGACACTCAGGCCTCCAGCAGGGGGCTTCTGGGCCTAGTCCACCCCATCACACCTCCCTAAAAATATGCTGTTTTACAGCTGATCTGGGACGTTCTGTAGCCAGGAACTTGCACCAGGATTTACCGCTGTACAGTTGTGATAAATCCAGGATGAATCTAGCCCTATAAGTATAAAGTAAATGACTTCTGCTTACTGAATGGAACTTTCCTACAGACTTTCTAGCTCTGAAGGAATATGGTTCTCAGAACTGAAGGTTCAAGACATTTTTTTCTTCTAACCTCAAGATACAGTTGCCTTTTGGCCAAGAAGAATTCTCAGTGAGGCCAGTTACAAAGCTTTCCTCATTTCGGAAAGTTTGTGGACTACTTTTCAGTAATTACAGCTGAAATTTGGTGATTAGGAAAATCTTTTTTAGACATTTTATCTTAAAAACAGCATATAGAACTAGTCCTTAAATTTATCATGATCATTTGTTGTACAGTGTTTACAAATTAATGCACATCATGGGGAAGAGAAGCCGCAATTTGGGCACCAAGAGTCTTGTCCTGTTCCCATTTGTTTTAGTGGAGCTGAATTGTGCTTTTCAAACATGGGTCCTGTGCTGTAAGGTACCCACCTTCTAAAACATATATTAATTATTAGTTGCTTGTTTTTCCATAGAAAGGTTGTGTGGTAGAGAAAGAGAATCACTGCTTACATGAAGTGTGCTGAATGATCTGTTGATAATTAATACTCAGTTTTTACCCAGCCAGTCCCAGTCTCCCACCCCAACTCCCAGTGCTAGTTCCCCTCTCCTGCCCCCCTCCTCCCAATCTCTGGACACAATTCCCCCCTCCCAGACTCCTTTTCCTTATCTACTCTCTTGTCCCAGGTCCAGCTCTTGTCCCTCTCCATTTCTACTCTCTGTTGCTTGGGTCCAGCATAGACAGCACACAAGAAAAACTCTCCCTGTTTTCAGATCTGATGCCTGGATCCAGCCCCTGCCTGGCCCACAGCAGCCTGGAGCTGCAATTGCAGGGAAAGTCCTGCTCCACCCCTGCAGCTCCACGCTGGAGCATGCTCGTTGTGGACAGAATCTCTGGAAATTTTATCTGTGAAGCTCTAAGAAGTCTCTGCTGAGCATGTGTGAACTATGGTTTTACAACCGCTTATAACTTGGCCAAATTTTGGTAGATTTTTGCAGGGGCAGCAAAAGGCACATACCTGACATAAAGATCACACTCTGGTGCAAGGTATGGGGGCACTAGAGCTGCTCAAAGAAAAGGCTGCCAGAATTTTTGACAAGGGAGGAAAAACAACAATTTCCCTATCTTCATTCCTTGAAATGGCTGAACCATTTTGGCTGAAATTTTCCAAACATATATGTACAGCCTCAGGATGACAAATAGCATAGAAAATTGCATTCCAAATGGTTACTTTGGCAACCTTAATAATAAATGGCACTACCAGCCCTGACTAATACACCATAATAATAATTGCTTTTCTGTGATGGCTCACACAATGCATTAAGGTACTGCCTTATTTAGGGCTAAAACTATTCCCTCCTCTGCAACTGCAGAGAGCCCTCACCTACTTGAACGAGTGTAATTCTGTACACACTACACTAGGCAGGATATTTTAATCCTAGATAGACTCCATCAATAGTGTAGTTGAGGGTAAACAGAGCTTACCCACCTCTCATTTGGGGAATATGGATTTTATCTCAGGCTAGTTTACCAACTTATTTTTTTACTACTACAAACTGGTCCCCATGTCCACTGCACATCCCTCCCAATTCTAATTCAAATATTTGACCTTAAAAGAATAAAATTCTATATACCTAAAGATTTATCCACTTCTTTCCTAGGAAATATGATGCATTTCCCTATGCTGAATATTACAGTTATCCACAATTATCTAATAATAAATTAATAGGTAGCTACTTTTTTTTTGTAGCAAACTTTCAAAATGTATAAAATCTTTCATGCGATGCAATTATCATAGACAAAAGCCAAAATTTTCAAACTTGGGTGCCCAAAATCAGACACATATCCACATGAATTTAGCTCCTACACATATGGTCACCCACACTCGAAATTTTTTGTTATGCTTCAAAATTAATAGGAATTTTATTTTACTATTCATTTCTGCATGATAATGTTCAGTTTTTCTTAGGTAACAAAGGGATACCTTTGCCTAAAACAGTTCTTCCGTATTCCTACATGGTTACTTCTACATGGAAGCATTTCTACGAAACAGAATTTAAAATTAAATCAAGATTCATTGTTTATTTGTGTCAGTCTATCCCTACAGCTTTTGTAGATCTACAAAATAGATGCCTGAATAACTGAAACTGCACTAGATAAACAAGTAAACCAGTTATGGGACGATGGTACAATTTCCTCTCTTTATTCTATTACTGTACCCCACATTAGAGTTAACATTTGCCTCCTCTCCAGGTAATCTTGAGAGCATTCTTGGCCTTCTCTGCATTTTTAAAGATCAAATTTGTTACATAATAAAAAGAACATATTGTAAATCTATTTATCTATACACTGTAAGACAGTTATCTTCAGTATATTCCTTGCTAATTCACCAGTGTGCAATTGGGACATTTACAGCTTCTCCCAAAAGTTCATCCAGGAAGCCGTATATTTTTGGCAGCTACATTGGAGTATGTTAATATAATATGTGAAAGCTTAAAGTCATACACTGAAAATTAGAAAGTCTCTAATAAATGAAACCTAATACGTTTGTAAATAGACAGTTTTTGTATTTCTGTTATTGTTGAAGTACAAAAACATGATAAGAAAGAGGCAGTAGAAGAGAATGTAATAAAAAGCAAGATATCTAACATTTAGAAACATAAATAACCTAAACCCCCCAAAAGTAACCAGATGGAGAATAAATAAATTCCCAGAAAAGTGTAGGTGAATTTATGTAATTTATGTAATATGAGTAAAGGCTAAAAATACAGGAGGAGTAACATCAGAGAGAGAAGTGCATAAAATTTGACAGACCAGATTAAACCATTGGTCCATCAAGTATGTGCCCAGCCTTCGGCATTGGCCATTACTCAACGCTTCAGAGGAAGGCAAAAACACCCATAATGCACCCACTCAAATAAGCAATGCTATACTCTGAGGAAAGCATTCCTTCAACCCCTGTGGCAATCAGTTTACTCCCTGAAGCATGAGATTAGATTACTCTTATTTTAGCATGCATAACTACAAGTGTTATTTCTTGTCATAAAGTTATCCTGTCCTTTTAAAAATCCAGCTACTGTAGCTGACTCTATGACCTTGTGTGGCAGTGACTTTTGTGCTGTGTGTGGAGGACAGGAGACCAAAAGGCATAGAAGAGGAGCCATTTTTCCCCTTGATCTATCTGTGTAAATCCCAATAATCTTAAAGAGAGGTATGTGCATGCAAGGAAAAGTCTGCAGAGATAGTGTATATGAATGCAAGAGAGAGAGGTGTTGAATGATGAAATGGAACCTAGGGTTTTCAAACAAACATGGTTAATAATTTATATACATCTGAAAGGGTATGTTAAGAATCTGATTTCAGTCAGGGATTCTGTGGACCTGAATAAATCAAACAAGGTATGTGCACATGATATGAGTGTCCAGAAACACCTCACTGGAATTTCAGGGTCAAATTCTGCTCTCTTGTACACTGATCAAGTGGAACCCCATACATGGCAGTGAGATTGAACAGCTGCAAATGAGGGTAGAATCTGATCCACTGTAGTCATGCATGATGTGAAATATATTATCCTTTACACTATAATCTGTCCCTCTGCTGTATACAAGAATATTTCTTTGTGATTTCTTTTTTAAATGATCTTTAGTCCAAGGAGGAGCCACCATTGGCTGTCAGAGAAACTCAAGCTGGCAGGAGCCAGCACAAGCAGCATCCTCAGCAGAAACTCTGTGTGCTCTAAACTCCTTTTACCCCTCTCTCACCTCACTCCCACTCCACCTGCCCTCCATGTTCCCCTTCCCTCCTTCCTGCTTGTCCTCCACCCTAGCTCCCATATGTATTTCCCTCCCTTCTTTGTTCACTCTTCCTTCCTTTGTCTTTTTGGTTAGCCAATCCCATTCTAACAAAACTCCCAGAAAATGTAATAAACAGAAAACATAACCCCCTGAAAAAGAACTGTGGTGCTAATATGTCATTTGCCATACAGTACTCTGTTCACTGTGCATATGTTATATCCCTTTCCTCTACACTGTGTCTGCCATGCCTTTGCGGTGGGGATTGTCTCTTAGGGTATGTCTTCACTACCCGCCGGATCGGTGGGCAGCGATCGATCCAGCGGGGATCGATTTGTTGCGTCTAGTCTAGATGCGATAAATTGACCCCTGAGCACTCTCCCGTCAACTCCTGTACTCCTGCTCTGTGAGAGGCACAGGCAGAGTCGATGCGGGGAGCAGCAGCAGTCGACTTACCGCAGTGAAGACACCACGGTAAGTTAATCTAAGTATGTCGACTTCAGCTACGTCATATAGCTGAAGTTGCGTAACTTAGATCGATTCCCCCCTCCCGCCCCCCAGTGTAGACCAGGGCTAACTCTGTGTTTGTATAGCACCTAGTACAATGGGGCTTTGTTCACTAAATAATAGTGAAAGATGCTAAGACTGACAGCTTTGGATACTGAAATCCTTTATACTCACAAAATAGGTACAGAACAGAGAGAAGCAGTGTAATCTTCCCCCCTATCCCCTACCAGTATGTTTCAACCATGAACTGGAAGAACCACCTCTGGTGTGAGCAGATATTTCATCCTTCAAGCTGCTCAGTCCATAGACCCTACCATGGGAAACTCAAGAAGAATGCTAATTAGTATCCCCGGTAACATATTCTTGTTCTATTATATGTCCACTGAGAAGATCACCACTGAGTAGGCATATAAAGCTCATAAGAGCAGAACAACCATCATACTGAGTCAGACTAATGGTTCATCTAGCCCTGTCTTCCAACAGTCGTCAGCACCTGATGATTCACAAGGAATTAACAGAAAAGGGCAATTATTGAGTGATCCATCCTTTGTCATCCATTCCCAGCTTCTGGTAGTCTGAGACTTAGGGACACTCAGAGCATGGGGTTGCATAATGAGTAACAAGGCATATATGAGTAACCTTTCTGCGGACACACAATAAAAGAAGATTGTGAAGAGGAGATCCACAGAAATAAAGGCCTTCAGCAGCTAATTCCTTGATGGAGAACATTGTTCAAAATGTACCTATTTACACTCTTTCCAAAAATGTTACTACAAATTTAACTATTTTCCAGGAATTTGTAACATGTGATTTTGTATATTATGAATTTGCTAAACATGTTTTTTACCTGATGACATCCATCTAAAACACCTTCTAACTTTCATAAACAACAGTTTCTGAAATGAAAATGGAATTCTTAAAGAATTGTACACATCAAAGAAATGTATATCTATGCTGTCCATCACCCTAGTATCCAACTGTTTCCCATTGTAAGTCCTTTTCAGGTTTGCAAGAGAGCTGGAGGAAATCTGACACTGACTTAATGCATGTTTTACGTTTTACCTGGATGTAGCTCCTGTATGTTACCAAGCATTGCCTTTTTCTAAATTTAATATAAACTTTTATAGAATTTGAAAATAAAGACTCGTATTGTTCCATATTTTGTGAAATGCAAATCATGAAATTAATTAGATCAAGATTCGATTTGCTGCTTACCTACTTTCCCATTCTCTAAACTGTGCCAAACCAGCCCAAACATGTAAGTAATGTCAACTCACAGAGTGTAATTAATACTTCCTTTCTCCCATGCTTTGTCAGTCTTATCTATATAGATTGTAAGCTCTCCAGGGCTGATTCTTTATACAGTGACTAGCACAATAGGGCATGGTTCTCAGTTGGGGCCTTTAGGTACTACAATAATACAAATAATAGCTGTGAAAAATATTATACTTGTAATATTTTGTCTCAGTGTGGTACTAATTTTTGAGGTTCTTCATCATCATTTATATTATTATTCCAAAGCACAAAGGATCTAAGGAACCAAAAGTACATATTTTTTATTTGACTTTGATTTAGATACTATAGAAAATTATCTGCAGAATATTGATTACTCTCTGTCTCATTCTCTTCCACTGTGTGCTGTCTACAAACCTATGTCCTGGAGGCTGCAAATTGTTCTTTTCAGACAAGTCAATTATGGGGACTTAAAGAAACGGTGGCAATTTCAGCACTGGGAAGCAGCTGAAATGTCAGAAGAAACCCTCCATGCCGAAGATCCTTCCTACTGAGAGTTGCTAGGGACTACTGATATTATAAACTCACATCCTGATAACATGCATTGACATTTTCTCTAATTCCAGAAAACTCCAGCATAGACTATTATCTTACAACCAGCAAAGTATTATGCACCCAGCTTTTGCTCAAATTAAAACTGTGGAATGTAACACAGATTAAATCAAATTCACACTTTACAAAAAGATCATTCTAGAGAGCAAAACATGGACCATCTTTGCTTTTGGAAATATGGGTGGTTTTATAAAAGCTTTTGTATTTCTGGTAATGTCTCTCTTTTAGTCATTTTAATTTTCCTGATAACATTCTCGGTTCCTGAAAAGGGGCTGGTCTATACAGGACAGTTTGTGTGCAGTAAGCCTGGGTGTGAATTTCAAGCGCACTAGCTACTTTGCACTATCTCCCTGCAGGAACACTTTTACTGTGCACTAAGGGTGCCCTGAGGCGGTTTAGCTTAGTACACCTCCAAACATTTTAAACTACAGTACACAAAGGTACTCTTAATGTGCCGAAGAGTGTCCATATGGGGAGTTAGTGCAGAGTAGCTAGTGCCTAAAAGCAAGTGCACACTAGCTATTAGGGGATTTTTTTCCCCGTGTAGACAAGCCCTCAGTGTCTGGTCTAATCACTATCTTGGGCTGACCTGCAGCCTGAGATCAGAACCACCTCCATATTTAGGCAATGGCCAGTTCTTGGCAGCTCACGGGCCCAGTGAAAGGCTAGTGTGCAGGTTACTGACCCCACCAAAAGTCCCTGGAATGAGTCATGATGACCCTAACTATTGCTATTACACTGTCTCTGAAGCATCCTTCCCCATTTCATTCATAGACCTCCCTTCTTCTCCAATCACTTGCATTAGAGGAAATGGGGAAGAAGACTCAAGGGCTTGTGGCAGACAACAAACAGATACAGACAAGCTCCAGATCTATGAATTCTTGTTTTCCTACACATGGAAGAAACAAAGAAATCTGACCTTTCTCCCACCATAGCAGCCACTAAATAATGCCCTGCTGAACTATTCTAAACAGTGAATAACCTAGAATAACCACTCAACTCCAGACCCCAGTACCCTGCAATGAACATGCAACTACTTCTTGGAGAAAAGTCACCTGAGGACATCCAAGATGGCTTGTCAGGACACCAAGAATCATAAAATGGACATAGGTGCAATAACACAAGACAGTCCATTTCTGAATTGAGCCTATTCACATACAGGAAATCCTAAAAAACACAACAGAAAAACTGACCCACCATCTTCAACTCTAACTAAACTTTTTTGAAAGGGTTGAGCAACACAGCATTTCACAAATAGCAACATTTTTCACTTGTTTATTCACTACCCAATGTAAAACAATGGTCCAAAATGCAATCCCAGATTTCAATGTGCAACATCCAATAAAGGCAGTGAGAGTTGTGTGTGCAGAACTACGAGCAGGATTTGGCCAAAATACAAATGGTCTCTGACAGGCCCTGCATTACCATCTTCCTACTGCAGGTTGTGTGTATCCTTGCAGGGCTGGTGGGCTATCCAACAGCACTATCCTTCTAACCAATAATTGAGGGGTCAGTTCTGCTCCTCTTGACTTTAATAATGTAAGATCTAGTCACAGAAGAAGTTTTATATTTTTGAGTGTTTTAAGTCTGAGTACACTTTCTTCAAACAGCAATGTGAGCTGCTGGAAATTACAGTGCATCAAACTACAACCACCAGTCAGCAGAATGCTGCTGAATAGCTCATTAGCCCTTCACAATGTCATGAGCCTTCAAAAAGAAAAGATAGAACATACAAGTATTTAGGGAACTTTAAATCTCCAGGAAGTAGGAAGATTTTGAGGTTGGCAATACAGGATGTTCTTGTGTGGAAAAATCCTGTTTCTCCTGCAAGAACTGCATTACACGATAGTGAAGAATTCAGACTAAGATCTCAACATTCTGTGAATCCATGAAACATGAGCTATCTCTCTCGCTCTCTCTGGTTGTGTTACTTATGTAAATATAATTTTTCTAGGTCAGTAACCTGTGTCTACGATCAGGAGACTGCCACTAAGTCCAGACACACTACATTCTAACAGCACTAGACTTCTGCCACAAATCAACAAAAACATTAGAAATGAAAAGTTCAGTGGTTACTATGTTAAGGGATATATATATATGTTTCTAAATGCTTTCCCCAGTTTTTGAAATAAGCCTCCCCCTGCTCTCCCCAAGCAGCAAACAATACTTTGTTCCAATTGTTTATATCACACTCCTGGAGGGAATAAGGTGGTGGACTCTCAAAGAAACATTTTCCCCTAAGGAATCCTCCAAAGCTCTCTCAAAACTCTAAAGAATTTCCCCCCTTTTGACTTAGCAAATTTCAACTGGTGTGGAGTAGGAGTTTGATTTGTATAAGTATGCAAATGATAGACAGCATATCTGAACTGCTGGAGAGGGTTCCGATCTCAGGTCTATCATTTAATTGAATAAATACTTATCCAAGCAGTAGTGAACATCAAAAATACTGGGGGTTTTTTTGTTTTTGTTTTTTAAAAAAGGTCATTCTAAACCTACTTTAGCCTCCTCATCCTCTAGCCTCATGGCAGGTCAATAATTCTTCTAGTTGAGAAGGACTGGTCATAAGTCCCTTCCAATCAATGCTGCTGCTTACCTGATGAGAGGTGATGTGAAATAGTTTCACCACATTCCCCAAGTCAATCAAACCAAGCCTTCCCTAATGGCAACGTAGAGCACTATTACATAATCAGCAATTTGGCCCAATTCATTTTTGCTTGTTTTCTATTTTTTATATGTTATTTCAAATTAATATATTTCCATCACAATGTTTTAAAATATAGTTTCTAGTCCGACACCTTCATAATATATATTAGCCAGGATTTTTTTAAGCTGAAACAAGAACTGCAGATACAACCATAACATCACTTGCATGAGTATTGCTGCTATAATATAAAATATGATTTCTGTATTTTGAGATCAGTAGGTGAAAAATATTGCCGAAGGAATGCAAAACTCACCAAGAAGACTGTAATATATATTGTTTGCTTCACAATTATGACAACAATATTTTTCCCCAGAGGGCGATATTTCACAGCTTCTGGGCACAGTATATCTTCATCTTGATCCAAGGGGAGATACACATATAAATCCCCTATCCACTGAAATGAGGACAAACTCTGTTTTCTGAAGTAGGTGCTCTCTTCCATGTTTTATTTTTTATTTTCAAATTTATTAGTCTCTACTCTCAAAATATACAATTCCTATTAATGAAAACACAATAATAATTCTTACCCCCCAAATATTAATAGGAACTTTGGCATGAACAGGAGTTTTTCCAATGATATATTTTTTAAATCGCCATTCTTAAATCTTACTTCAGATTACCAAATATCACAAACTAACCTGTGGAACTCATTGCCATGGGATGTTGTGATGGTAAAAGTATATCCGAGTTCAAAAAAGAACTGGATAAATTCATGGAGGATAGGTCCCTCAATGGTAATTAGCCAAGATGATCAGAGATGAAACCCCATGTTCAGAGAGGCCCTGAAACTTTGATTACCAAAAGCCAGGAGTCGAAGAAGGGGTGGATCGGTCCATAATTGCATTGAAGTGTATATTTCCCCTAAAGTTCTACTACAGAGCACTGTTGGAAACAGGATACTGGGCAAGATGGACCATGGTCTGACCTAGTATGGCAGCTCTTATGTTCTCATCTCTATGAAATAAAGAATAGTCATTTTCAGATAGTTCTTGGCATGTGTTAAACCTAAAGACTCTTCTACTGCATGCTGTATTATTTTCATTTATCTTTGCAAATGTTGTTTTCCATTTGATTTCATATTTACATGAAAAAAGAGTAAAAAGTACTTTCCCAATACAATATGTATTGATTCCCTTGCCTTACATAAGGAAGAGGGACAGATTGAGTCACTCTCCCTAAGGAATATCAATGGAGTAGAAAATGGTAAAAAATAAAATAAATGCACACACAGTTGCTTGCAAAAAGCAATTATTAAATGTTGTCAATAACAACAGAAATACACATGTAAATCATAAGTTCTGAAAATCCAACTAATATAGGGCATATAGTGGGCCAACCTACAAACCTTTACACATGCCCATGACTTTACTCATATGATTAGTCTCGTTTAAGTCAATGGGACTACTTATACACATACACAACTTTTATTAGTCAAGTGTTTTCAGGATTGGGTTCAAAGTTACTAAGAGTTGAATTCTGCCATCTTTGCTCATGTTGATTAGTACCTTTCATAGCAATTAGTCACAGTGATTTCAGTGGGACTATTTTGGGAGTAATACATAAACAAAGGGTGACACAATCCAGCCACAGAGATTTCCCCACTCTCCATAATTACAGCCTAGCCATTAAGCTGCTATATTCTCTGAAATGAGCACATCTTCTGGAAACATTCTTTAGTGTTCACTAGGAAGGGATGAGAACACTGTGGCGTTACTGGTGGGCAGAAGCATATTCATACTGCATTGTTATTACATGAAGAAATAATCTCCATGACATGAATTCCATATACATGAAACCTTCAGGAAATGGGAGGCCAACAGTGCTCTAGTCTTCACTGCTGGGAGATATTGTATGTTGTGTTATATTTTTCTCTGACAGACTAAAGAAAATAAATCTTTCACATCACATTTGTTGGGGTATCCCAGAGACATACTAGGATTACGCATTTTTCTTGGTGTTGACATTCAACATTAGGATACACTTTTTTCCTTCTAATTAACTTTTCAATGACAGTCACATATTTAAAAGAAATAGAATACTTTCCTTCAGGACACAGAAGCAAAATCTGCCCAATTTCCTCTCAAGGCACAGTGGAAACAAAGCATTATATTTTAACTCAGTGTGGACTAGAATATCATCTGACATAAGAAATTTAAAGAGCATGAGATACAGTATGAAAACAGCATCCACTGCAGTGAAAAAAAAAAAAAAAAAAAGTCCTTAAACACCTGGTTAATACTGTCACTAAGTTAACCCTATAACACTGAGGCTTTTCACAGCTGTAACGCCACCACACTTTGACTGATTAGAATTAACTGATTTGAAATATCTGAAGATATTTTATTTAGCAGCATTATTTTGCCTGAAGGAACTTTCTTAGCTTTGGCCATTTTGCAGGTCTGTATTATTTCATGCAATTTTTACCTAGCAATTTTTCAAAATCATATGATAAAATTTTTATTAATGCAAGTGGTGTTTCAAATTCTAATATTCCTAGCCATTAGGGGAAAAAATTAGTGATACACACAATGAAAAGATATTGATATATAACAAGAATGTAAATTACATTACAGAAGTACCTTATTTTACTAAACATTCATAATTCAAAGAATTTTGTAGCAAGTTTTAGATCCTGAACATCATGCCAGTAATGAAGGCACTGCAGACACTTACAGAAAAGTTCTAGAGTCTTTAACTGAAAATTATAACCCATCTGTAGTTTTACTAAACCATCCCACAGATTTCAGTAGCTAAATATATCCCTGCTACAGAATTCTATAGAATGTTTTTCAGAAAATTCTACAGCAAGGATATCATTTTCTGTTAATTTCTATAGGTTTTTAGAGCAATTTTTAGAGACTCTAAAAACATATTGATTTAATCTCTATTAATGGTCTATAGGACTTATCGTAAATGAAATATGTTTCATTCATTCAACAGGTTTCTGTTTTGGATATGTGTGTCAAAAGAATTCAAAATATCCACAGCATATTACTTACTGATGTGTAGAGGAAACCTTCTCCATTTAGGGCTATATACAACCCTGTCTTTACACCCTGGATAGCGACAACTCGTAGTCCCACTGGTATAAGGTTGAATAGAGCTGTAAATATAAACATGATCTGTCACAGATGAGAACTGATAAATAAAGTATTTGAATAATCAAAATCAAGAACAAAGAACAACTGTTACCACCTTCACAAAAAGCTCTGATTTCAATAAAATTTTAATTAAGAAAGCATTGCTAAGTTAGTATTTAAGCTTTATGTTGCAAATTTAATTGGCAATTATTCCTGTAGCATTTTAGTATTGGCACAATTGCTAGCTAGCAAATAAAAAAGAATATCTCATAGGATTGCAAAGAGTACAATAGCATCACAATTCCAATGAATGGAAAATGCTGTAACCATATAAAGGTGGGGGAGGGGATAGAAACAATTCTAAGTATAACATTTTGTCATCTATTAGTTTCATGCAGAGAGTGAGAGTAACAATCATAGATTATTCTCCATAATGAAAATCTTTCCATTTTGTCCACAGTGAATTTTTTCCCCTTAAACATTTAAATGTTATTGTACTATGAAGCACCCCCAGTAAAACTGCTTTCAGCAAGGCTATGGCCCTAGAACTGAAAGTACAATGGATATTTTTGTTGAGAGCATCTTTGATATAAGCAATGGTACATAGACTCAGCATATGGGAAAGCACTTAGGCTTCTATGCAGAAAAGTAATCAAGGACAGATTTTAAGCATGCACATGTACTTGAGCTGTCCTGAATAAGTATGCTTTCTGAAACTGAGGCTTTAAAGAAAAACAGCTAACAACAGCTGTAGTAACAAAAGTACATAAATTTAAGATAAAAAGACAGCAATCATTTTTATAAAAGGCTGAAAAGAAAACAATATAAAGGTGCAAGTAGGGGAAAAAGGACTTCAAAAATCTCAAAACAAAATCAACAAAAATCGAGAGAAAAACAGCATGACATTAATTTTATTGCCAACATTTAAGAGCCATCAGGATGGAGATGCTGTATAATGATGGCATAAATGAACAAGAAAGTTTAGAAATCTGTTGGCTGCAGTTCAAATTGCAAGTCCAAAATGGCAAATTGCACTTGTGCTACACTACATGGGAAAGATGGTAAATGCCATTTTATGACTCATGCCCAGCAAAACACCTGGCAGCGAAGATCTCCTTGAAAAAGACTTTAGTGTTCTGACTGACCACCTCCCTATATAAAAATGAAATAAACAAGGTATATAAACTATTCGTTTTCAGGCAAGTGAGACATGGACCAACTTTTATGCCAAATTACACCAGAAAGAATGCATGAGTTTGCTGGCCTGGATTATGAGATAAGATGCAAACTGTGCATCACTCAGGGTCTGGGGAACAGCCTCTGAGCCAGAGCTCATGTTGGACAGCTTTTAAGCCCTGGATGAGCTAGGAAGTGGGAGAGGCCCAGGCCCTTGGATGAAAAGCAAAGTACAACCTGTATGTAGACTAAAGACACATAAGCCCATGGTACCAGCAAGTTAAGTCTCAGGAGGTAAAACTGCATTTCAAAACACTCACAAAAGGTGCGGTGAGTTACCCACCATTTGAAAAGGGATGTCATATATATGGCAAGAAAGTATGCTTCATGGTACAATCCCTAATTAAGATCCCAGAATTCAAACCCACATCAGAAAAAGGGGAAATGCATTCACTATCAACAAGGCAGACATGTAGCCTAGGTGCAAGAACTCCAGGTTGGTCAGGCAATGGCTACAGAGATATAAAGGAGACAATATTGACTCAGAGGAAGCTAACCACATCTACATAAACGGAGTAGAGTATATGGTCTTTTAGGATGGTAATACCCTAAAATATTCTCTCAACATATACCAACAACATTATCAGAAATATACTCCTGCAATAGAAGAATACATGAAATGCGATCCTGTTAAGAAGAAATATTGCCACAGTGAAAAAGTTGGAAGATGCTGTGATAAAGCAGCCTACTTCCTGCAGTTTCAGAATGAAAAGAAAGTGCATAAAAAAGAACTCCAGAAGGTACAGAAAACAAATTGCTGGATTTATATCAGAGTTAAGAGGTGCTATACAGAAAGTTATACCTAAGCCAAAAATTAGCATTAATATGTATTATTTGTATTGCTGTAGCTCCCAAGGACCTCGGTCAGACTGGGGGAGGTCTTATTGGTCTAGTCACTGTACAAACCTACAGTAAACACATGTACCTAATCTAATCTGAAACAAGATACCATGAATGTGACAAAGACAAGGAAGGAAGGGGGATGGGGAGTACAACAGGTAATGAAAAAGAAAAGGATCGTAGGAGTACCTAAATTAGCTATTGCACAGTTTGGTGGCTTCTGAAGGTTCCAAATCATCTGAAAGTTTTAAAATAATAAGTAACACCAGTTATCCCCAACTGTCACACAGCAAAGACACCATTAATGGGATGGCTTCTTGTTAGGTGTCACAACAGAATTGGGTCTTGGGTAGGGATCTGAAGGAGGAGAGAATTTGGAGGAGGATGAAGCCTTACAAAAGAATGTAAGGATATTATTCAGTGACAAAAGGGGTGCATGAAAAGAGCAAGGATGTATTCATGGAAGAAGCAGGCAAATGGGCATTCAAGACTGAGATAAAAAAATTAAACGGTAGGAGGAAATCTGGATGTGCATTAAAAGCATAATGTTTGTACAGCGCCTAACACAATGAGGGGTCCTGGTCCATGACTAGGGCTCCTAGATGCTACAGTAATACAAATAATAAATAATGATAACAGAGAGAAGAGGGCATATATAGCCTGTCTTCTATTTCCAGTCATTAAGGGGCACTGGGTAGGAAATCAAACAACTTCACTAAAGAAAGATGCACAAAGACACAAAAGATCCAGGAAAACTGTTAATAATAACAACTCCAAATCACAGAAGTCTCTTCAAAACTTTTGGAAAGCAAACTTCAGTAACATCATTTGAGAACAAAGAAACAGGACCAGAGTCAGACAATGACAACCTATGAAGAAGATTTGCAGACCTGAAATAATTACAGTGTTTTTATGCAAATGATGAGAAAATTAAAGAGGTTTATGTTTATTAACCTCTGGTGGTTTAGAAAGCACTGAGAGAGAGATTTAATTATGTGTCTTTTTAAGGCACCAAATTATAACCTTAGATCCTCAGCACTGAAGGAATTAGACTAGTGCATGAGCTGTTAAAATGGAAAGCAGAATGCTGGAACTTGGCTAATAAAGAACATTGGGCCAGTAGCTGAGAGCGTGCCTGGATTTCATTTCACAAGACAGTTCGCACTTCACTGGGACAAAGAAGATTAGTCTGCATACAACTATTGATGCACATATGGCCAGCATAACTCTCTTTGATGCACACTTCTCATTGATTTTAGCAAAACACTCTATAGGTCAGGCTCAATATGTGATATCCACATGCTCATAAGTTGGTCAAATAAAAAATCAATTTCCTACAGAACCTGGTTCTGCAGTGCTCCTCAGTGCGGACTATTTCCATGCCAGCTTGCAACTTTCAATCTTTTAGCACTTAAGCTGTAACCCTATTAATCTTTCACTAAAGATTGAATTGAGCTATTTAGGCCCAGCTCGTAATAATTAGGGTTGCCAACTTTCTAGTCACACAAAACTGAACACCCTGCCCCTTCCCTGAGGCCCCGCCCCTGCCCCCAAGGACCCGCACCCTGCTCACTACATTCCCCCTCCCTCGGTGGCTCGCTCTCCCCCATCCTCACATATTTTCACTGGGCTGGGGCAGGGGGTTGGGGTGTCAGAGGGGGTGAGGGCTCTAACTCAGGGTGTGGGCTTCAGGATGGGTCCAGAAATGAGGGGTTCAGGGTGTGGGAGGGGGCTCTGGGCTAGGGCAGGAAGTTGGGATGTGGGAGGGGGTCAGGGCTCCAGCTGGGGCTGCAGGCTCTGGGGTGGGGCTGGGGATGAGAGACTTGGGGTGCAGGAGGAGCTCCAGGCTGGGGGTGGGGCAGAGGGATTTGGATTGGGGGAGGGGGCTGTGGGTTGAGGCAGGGGTTGGGATGCAGGAGGGGTGAGGACTCTGGGGGGGAGCTAGGGATGAGGGGGTTTAGGGTGTGGGAGGGTGCTATGGGTTTGGAGGGGCTCAGGGCTGGGGCAAGGGGGTGGGGCACAGGCTTACCTTGGGTGGCTCCCAGTTAGCGGCACAGCTGGGGGGGGGAGGGGCCCTAAGGCAGGTTGCCTGCCTGTGCTGGCACTGCACTGTGCATGCCCTGGAAGCAGCCAGCAGGTCCGGGTCCTAGGCGGGGGGGCCAGGAGGCTCCATGCGCTGCTCTTGCCCGCAGGCACCCGCACCTCCAGCTCCCATTGGCCGGGAGTGCGGAGCCAGTGCTCAGGGCGGGAGCAGCATGCGGAGCCCCATGGCCCCCCTGCCTAGGCGCCAGACCTGCTGGCCGCTTCCGGGACACAGCGTGGACGCCAGCCAGAACAGGTAGGGACTAGCTTGCCTTAGCGCCGCAGCACTGCTGACTGGACTTTTAATGGCCCAGTTGGTGGTGCTGACCAGAGCCGTCAGGGTTCCTTTTCAACTGAGTGTTCCGGTCGAAAACTTTCCAGAGTTTTTCAGCATAAACAGTTATCTACAGAGGGGGATGGGGGTGAAGCCACAGCTCTGCCTCCTCCCCACCCCTTTAAGGCACAATGAGTCTGTCTGAGTAGTAGCTACTAGCAAGGCAGCAGTCCTGTACTACTCAGAGTTCAGAGGTTGCAATTCTGCATGGGTCTTACTGAGAGCATTGGAGCACCCGCCTCCCATACTGCACACTTATGTAAAGGCCAGGAAGAATGTGGCTCTAAGTAAGACTTGAGAAGTGCAGACAATCAAATAGTCCAGTCACTGAAAGAGCCCTCCTGGCTCACAGACTGTCCACATTCCCCTTAACTAGGTATTCTTAATCCTTTTCATATTTTGTAAGGCATCTTAATAGAGAGAACGGCTCTTGGATTATCCCCTTCTCTTCCTATTTATGATTGCACAGTCTACCTTCCCTCACATTTGTATCACCTAACCCCACAGTGGCAACTACAGCAACTGCTTACAAATTTTTCTTTGAAAGTTTTGTAATGTTCTCTAAGCTGTTTTAGAAACAATGCATTGGCAAAATTCAGATTTGGGTTCCGATGAGATCCAGGATGATGTATAAATAAACACACTCCATTACGTGTGTGCGTGCGCGCGCATGTATATGTATCTTATTTTACATGTATGTTTTATTTTATAAAATATACACACACACTCTGCAAGGTTTGCTGCAGTAACTTGAAATCCCTGGAATAAGACAGGTGCTTTTTGAAGTCTCCGTGAAGGTCTGTTTGGATGTGTCTGATTTATAAGATGCACCATCAGTATTTTCCTCAGTACAGCTTGCTAGAGACAGGCTGCTAAAACTGGCTAATATCTGTCTGTATTAAACATGCACTGTTCCAGCACCATGCATCATCATGCTACACAGTACAGAACCTCTGTTAGGACAGTGACAAAGGACTCCACTTTCTCTTTGAGTTTATGGGAGGAGACAAAAATGGCTCATCCATCAAAATACTTTATGACTTGGGAAAAGGAACAGAGTAATGAGAAGGCAGGGAGCGTTTTTCAAAGGCACAAATGGCAGTCAGGAACCCAATTCCTGGCAATCAGAAATCCAATTCCTCCCCCACCCCCACTTATGGGTATTAATAGTTTTGTGCTCTTCACAATCCTTAATATTGAGCAAGCCCTTTTACATGACCGAGATGTTACACAAGCTGGGATTAGAACCCAGCTCTCTAATGTGGCAGGTCTAAATTTCAGTCACTTAGCCAAATCTCTCTCACAAAAAATCTGCCACATCTACATATTCAGCAATATCTAAGGCTATAAAACAGGCCTTTTCATGTGTATTAAAATTTGTTTTTTCTGTTAAAAAAAAAAAACAACACCTGGGAAATTATATATAAAAAAACCTCCACCCATAACTAGGGCCCTACCAAATTCACAGTCCATTTTGGTCAATTTCATGGTCACAGGATTTTAAAAATCATAAATTTCATGATTTCAGCTATTTAAATCTGAAATGTCACAGTGTTGTAATTGTAGGGGTCCTGACCCAAAAAGGAGTTGGGGGGGGGGAGCACAAAGTTATTATAGGGGGGGTTGCGATATTGCCACCCTTACTTCTGCACTGCTGCTGGCGGCGCTGCCTTCAGAATTGGGCGCCCAGCCAACAGCCACTGCTCTCCAGCCGCCCAGCACTGAAAGCAGCACAGAAGTAAGGGTGGCAATACCGCAATCCCACTAAAATAACCTTGTGACCCCCCTGCAACTCGCTTTTGGGTCAGGAACCTCAATCTGAGAAACGCTGGTCTCTCAGTGAAATCTATATAGTAGAGGGTAAAAGCACCCAAAAGACCAGATTTCACAGTCTGTCACGTTTTTCATGGCTGTGAATTTGGTAGGGCCCTACCCATAACCCTATCTTAAAAGTGTATAACTCAAGTTGCAAAACCAAGCACTCAAAAATTAGGAGCTGCCTGAATTAAGGCTGACTGTGCAACCTAAATTCGTTCCCCTGCTCCTTAATTATATGATCACATACTATTTTTAACATGGGACCTGTGTCCCATTCAGTGCACAGTACAGAGCTGCTCTGGGGATAGATCAGGGTTGTATAGTGAAGGAGCCTGTTTGTAAGATCCTTCCTTTTGTTGCAGAAGTTGGGAGGTGTGTAGTAATGAGGCAGGGGGGCTGCAGGAAGAGAGAGAAAGGATGGTCTCATCTTGAAGGTGACTGAATGCCACCCTGGATAATTGGGTTCTATCCTTGCCTTTGCCACAGAAGTGGTTTTTATTGCATTCTTGCACCATACTCCTTGAGGCAGAGACAGGGGGACTGGCACCTAGGTATCTCCCTCCAAGTGGGACAGTCATTGAGGATTATCAACAACTGAATAAGCCTCATCCTAGCAGATCAGTGGGATGGCTGCAACCTAGGTAAAACCCGGTTTTCAAGTCTGGATTCCAGGTGGGCGGTAATCAAGCTACAGACCACTTGAGGGGAACTTTCATCACCTGAGGGGTGGGGTTTGAAGCTGACCAAGAGGTTTACATGACAGAAGGGACTGGAAATTATAAATGCACCAGGTCAACTGACTAGCTCTCTCTCTCTCTCTCTCTCACTGAGCAAAATAAGAATGCAAGACTGAGCAGGAGGAAGGAAAGAGGAGAGTGGGTGCAGTAGAATCCTGGACTCCCTGAAGAGTCAAGGACCAAATTCCAAAAGACTCTTGAAGTGGTGAGGAAAGTGAGACAGGGTTTGGCATGCAGGTTTTCTTGTTTTCCATAGATCTGTATCTCTCTTGTTCTGCTTATAATGAAAGTGTGATTTGTTTAGAAAGCCTTTTGCAGAGTCTGTGTGTTCTTGCTTTAACTATCACATATCTCTGAAGGATTAAACTGTAAACTAGAGTAGCCAGAGTACTAGAGTAAAGGGTAGAGCTCTAGGGAAGGTGTGTTTGAATCACTGGGATGTCCTGAGGGGCCTAGGGCAGTTGGACTGCAGGATCCCATTCCCCAGGAGATGGTGCCAGATGCATAGCCTGTGCCTGAAGTGTGTCTGAGAGGCCAGAGACTGTGGCTGAAGTCTGCCAAGACCCAGGGGACATCAGAAGAACACCGTTCCTGTGTGTGGGTCCAAACACAGCAGCCTCGCGTGCGACCAACAAGAGAGAGCTTGACCTGGTGTTTGACAATGAGGATAAGAGAAATATTGAACAGCTACACCATTACTTGAACACCATCCATCTTCTGTGCTGACTGAGGCAAGCAAAACATGCATGTGATCATGTACTTAAAGACTATCATAATACATATCCAAAGTGGGGCTGTATTAAGGTTAAATGGGCAAGTTTTGAGTGCTTAACTTCGTAACATGTTCTAATGTAACTATATATAGTTGAAGCTAAATACAAGGAATAACAGAATTTAGATGTTAAAATCAGGTTCACTTTACATCAACAAAAACACAGTATTGTAGAATCAAGACATCATCCTTGCTTTTTTTCTTTTTATTCATGTTTTTCTTTAGAAAACAAAGAAACCAAATACCCATTAATTGTGTGTAGTTGTTTTGGTTTAATTATACATAAACTAGATCTCTCGTGCTTATGATATATAATCAATATATTGATTATATAAGTAACTGTTGGAAGTAACTATTATACTGAACTATGTTAGTGATTACTGTTTAAGGTCTCTCTTGCAGGAGAAACAAAATGAGACAGGGAGTTAAGGCAGTTTGATTGGGTTGCAACCTCCAGAATGAAAGAATCAGTTTTGCCCATGTTCTAAATCAAACTGGATTCTACTAAAACCACAGTTAGTTCATGATATAACAATGCTGGAATTATGACAGCGATCACTGATCAGCTCCAATGGTTCACGAAGGAGCCTGTGGTTTGGAAAACATAACATTTTAAATGTCTCCAGGACCACAGTATAGAAATCTCCAACACTACTTCTTCACGGTTTCTATTTTAATCACATCATGTGTCAGATCCACTTTCAGATTAACAGTGGTCTGCTCTGTGGAAAACAATGAAAACACAAACTGTCCCAAAAGGAAGTTTCCATCACACTAAATGATACCGGGAACACTTTTGGGGCCCATATAGGTTGGAGGCTGGAGTTGGACAACTAAGCTAAATAGTACCAGCCTCAAGCCAGCTCAGAAACAGATTGATATACCAACTGAGGGGAGAAGAGAAGGACAAGATAAGATAGGAGGAATATTAAAGAAACTATTAATATCCAATATCCAACCTAGACCTCCCCCACTGCAACAAGGAGCAATGGTTTCAAGTTGCAGTGGGGGAGGTCTAGGTTGGATATTAGGAAACACTATTTCACTAGGAGGGTGGTGAAGCACTGGAATGCTTTACCTAGGGAGGTGGTGGAATCTCCTTCCTTGGAGGTTTTTAAGGCCCGGCTTGACAAAGCCCTGGCTGGGATGATTTAGTTGGGAATTGGTCCTGCTTTGAGCAGGGGGTTGGACTAGATGACCTCCTGAGGTCCCTTCCAACCCTGATATTCTATGATTCTATGAACTAGAAGTATTGGAATAAAACCTACTTGGCATTCACAGTGAAAGATCAGAAAATAAAGGACTCAATGCACAAACTATGGTTTCAACAAATGGCCCCAATTTTATGATGCAAAATGGGAAAGCTCATTCTCCACCATTATCCAACAGATGGACTAGTCCATACCTCCTCAGCCAATGTTATTAACAGGTTCCAGGAGAGATGAGGACCCCAATGGAAAACAGCTCTGAACTGAAATCCACCAAATTCTGTTCAATTCAGGCTCTTGTAGTATGCCCATCACCGCGGAATCGAGCACCTTCCAGAAGTGCCTTAAGTGACATAGCTAGGATCTATCACATGTTATCCTTTCTTTCTTACTTCCTCTCCCCAATCAGCCCTTCCTCGTTCAAAGAATTGGGTATAAAAAAGGGGTACTTCTAAACTATACTAAACATAAAAAGGCCTCCTATGTAATTTACTGGTTACTGCATCGCCAGGTCCACTCACTCCTGGCCCTATGCTCAGGTTTAAGATAAGCTGTGGCAGCAATATGTCCTATTATTGTTGAGGAATATTGCCCCTGTGAAGTTGCAGGGTGGGATTTCAAAAGCGCTCAGCATTGGTCTAACTCTGCTCCCACTGAAATCACTGGTAAAATTCCCATTGACTCCAATGGGAGAAGCATTAGACTAACACGAAGTATTTCTGAAAATCCCACGCATTATAAATAGCTAAAAGCTTTAATTTAAAGGACAACTTTTGGTGGGACTGTAATGGAAGCATTAGATATGCCCATACCCAAACTGAGTAACTACCATATCTTCTTACAGTTACCCTTGTCCTACCTCACTACAGAACCCTCTATTGTTTGTTACTCCTATGCCTTGAGACATATCTAAAATTAGCTTTTGGGTGGCAGAGATCATATTTTTTTATTTATTCTCTAGCTGCCTGGCACAAGTTGGGATGCTCTATAAATAATAAATAAGAAGCAGAAGAAAAGACTGCGTGACTCAACCTCTCACAATGCTTCCCTGCCAGGAACTCAAAGCACTCCCCCTTTCATCCATCCCCCACTAGCAATTCCCCCCTGGATGCTCAAGGGAAGACAGATGCTGAGCCAAACCTAGGGGAAAATTGGGGAAAATTCTTTCCTGTCATTCAGTGCCAATCAGCTGTAGCACAGAGCATGCTGAAAAGCATGGCAGAGGCACAATAGTCCATGCCACTCAGCAACATTAACCCAACAGTGCTTTCATCAACCTCAATCCAAAGCTATTCTCAAAAAGGACAGGAAGCTCCATTCTGTCTATTGGAGACAAAAGTGCTTTCCCACCCCACCTGACTATCAATGTATCCCTATGCCCCTCACAAGTTGGAGGCAACTGTTAATCAAATAGGCAAGGTGTAAACTCAACAGTCAGAAGAAATCTCATCTACGCTCCAAACCAATCAGCAGCAAGATAAGGTAAGGATGAGGGTGAGGTTGAATGTTGAATACTTCTTCCACTTCTCACCCTTGGGGCCAGCCAAACCACATCCACCAGTAAGACTGGGGCTTGAATTCTCAAAATAGGGAGATTGCAAAATGAAGGGCAAAACGAAAGAGTAAAAGCTAGTTCATCCACAAGAAAAAATAGTGATTTTTTTTTAAAAAGGGGGAATAGTAAAAACAGAATTACAGCATAGGAAAATGAAAGGAAACAATAACATACTCCAGACAAAGACTGGGCAATAAAAGGAAAAAAAGAGGAAAAAAGACAAAGAACTAACATGAGGGACTGGCAACAGCAACAGTAAGGAGACAGAGACTGATAGCTGTTCATATATTCCTGAAAGTGCACATGTGGTAACACACATTATCTTTCTGATTTGCAAGATAGTGTTGGCACTGATATATTATTTATATTAAAAGTTTAAGGTGGCAATACATGCATTTAGCTGGTAACATTTTTAATACTATATTACATTTGCCCCTGATCCAGACATTGGGCCTGGTTCACCACTGTGTTACTCACGTTTTACAATGGTGTAAATCCATTGATTTCAAAGTGGCTACGGGATTAATCCAGTGCTGATTGGTGAATCATGCCCATTTTTTCCATAGCAAATAATGTTAAATTTGTTGGGAAACTCACAGCCTAATCTCTAACTCATGCAAATGTAAAATATAACAGGACCCACCATTATTTATCTTGAATATGAAATACCTTTATTTTGCACAAGCTGTTTTTGGACAAGAAAGATTATTCTGCATTTTGGAACTATGGGAGAGAATGAGAGAGCAGGCAGACAAATAGAGAAAGGGAAGAGAAAAACACTGAGGGAGAAAAGATGGGAGATTTTAAAAAGATGGCAACGGAGAAGAGAGGAAAGTAAGGGGTTGTGGCCTAGGTTTTCAAAGATGTCAATGTCCACAATTAGGTTTCTAAGAAAGATTTATTTATTTAGATGTGTTGTAACAATAAAAAGGACACTCCTGCACTACTGCCACTAGACGCCTCCCCAAATGAAGGCAGGGGAAGAGAAACAAGCAAAACAAAACAAAAAACACATCCTGCAGGCCTCATGCAAGCAAAATGCATTCTTATTGAAAGCAATGGGAATCTTGTTTCTGCACAGCTTGCAGTACTGGGCCAATAGAGAAGGGGCATTAGAAATGGACATACTTAAGTGCGAGAAAACAGAAAGACAGTTATGAAAAACAGGGAGATGAGAAAAGAACACAGAAAAATAGCAGAGAGAGAGAACAGTGAATCTGAAAAGTATAACAGTCAATAAAACAGTAACAATATCTGTGGATGAAATACATTAAGGACACATATTGTGTTAAAAGGTGTAGTCTCAATAACAGAAAACCTAACAAAACAAAAACAGAATTTGCACCTCCCGCAGCCTAATGCCAACCAGGCATATATTAATGTATGAGTAATAAGTAAATAAATGTCTTATAAACAAAAAATAAAAATAAACCTCCAATGTCTGCTGTGCTTTATGAAAATTATTCAGATTGAACCATTCGAGAGTGAGGACAAGTCTGCTTACCCACCACTTGCAGCTCAAGTTGTAAAATATATATTCATTATCTGAATCAAAATGTTCAGCAATATTATACTGAAAGAAATAACACTAAAAATGATCCATAAGAGATTTGAAAAGTGACACCATTTTTGTTTGGATAGCTTTTCAAATTGTTTCCAGTTTTGCAGGCCCCACACTTGCAGAAATCCTATTGAAGTCACTGGGAATCTTGCTGGGATAGGGACTGTATAATCAGTCTCTTTAGCCCGATTCAGTAAGATACTTAAGCATATGTTTCCATGGGTCTAATAACATCCTTAAAGTTAAACATATGCTTAACTACACAGCCTTGGTTGTCAACGTTCCAAAGATAATTTCTTTGATTCTTTTTTCTATATTTATTTTTCAAAGATAAAGGAAAATGTTGCTGAAAAATGTTTTACAGTGGATTTTTGAAAGTGCTCGGTACTGGCCTAACTTTCCTCTCACTGATTTCAACTGGAATGTTATCATTGTCTTCAATGGGAGTAGAGTTAGACCAACGCTGAGCACTTTTGAAAATCCAAAACTTCATGTCAGACACTAACAAAATGCATAGTTGCTTCTTTCCTGTATACTTTTTCACACACACAGGAACGCTAAGGAGTCTTTAAAAGGCATGCTAGTGTTTAATATATTTTAAGTCAACAGAATCTTTTTGCCAAAACACATCAAAATTCCTCAAAACCCATTAAAATAGTGTCTGCACATATATATTTGAATGATTACATCTGCAATCTGTGTTTGAGATTAATACATTCTCCTAGAGCAGTCACTTACTAGAATTACTGCTGTCATCCTTGGTTCCATCGAGAGTTCCATCGGGGTGCATTTGCAAGTAGTAGCCTTGCCTGCAATATAACCTGGTCACTATACCCTTGAGCTGGGGATCTGAAAGACAAACATATTTTGTCACTAGCCTCAAAACTTTTTCCAAGAGTTATCCCTATTTCTCTCATTGTAGAAGGAAGATTGTCTCAGTAGTACTATACAGGACAATATCTGTTGGAGATGAAGAAAGAAAATTTCTTCCATCAGAATTGTACTACACCAATTTTATGTCCTCTTTTCTCCTGTGAACATTCTTGATGGTAATTAACAGAGATAAAAAATGCTGAACTACTGTATGAAAAACTCTAGTTTAAACTACATTAGCCTCTACATAGACATTTCAGATTGCAATTAAAAATAATTTAATATAAAGAGCCTAACTGAAAATATTTAAGGGAAAAAATCATTTCTAAAAACCCTGTTCATATTTCATATAATTTAGATTTAATTACTATACTTCAATCGTCACTCTTAGAGACACTCACATGAAAAAAACTGCCTTTGTTGCTTAGAGTTAATCTGGGGGTTTTTGGGTTTTTTTTTTTCCCCCATTTTATTCCCTACCTGAAGTGACACATTTTTGTGTAATATTTAATAATAATTGAACATAGAAGGTACCAAAGTACTTTATAGACTAATAAACAAGTATCACTAAAAACCCCAGCTCTGAAAAACAGCCATGCCTACAGCAGGACATAAGAGTTCTTCACTAGCAACAGCATTTAGGAGGAGAACTGAAAAACATCTTACCCAGTTAAATGTAAAAAGGGAATTTTAAAAGGATAAGTGCATTCTCCCTAAATTGGAATTTGGCTAGGACACCAGGCTTAACACCTCTACTTTCATGAGAATTACCACTGGATTAAGGACCGCAGAGCTTCAGCTTTGTCTCAGAGATGCCTCATCACCATCCATAACACCTTGCTGGCAAATTAGTTCAATCCTCCAAGGGAAAAATGCCACCTTCCTGCAGTAGCTGAGTTTTCCTTAAATGTCTCTCATCAAAATACATACCAGGCCCAACTCTGCCTAACAAATTAGATATGACTGGCTAGCAACCTTTGGGGATACAGCAATAATTTTGTGTTTACGACATCATGTTCATCTCCATAACGATTAACTAATATCACAAAGATTTTATTAGAACTTCAGATGAGTAATTAGTAGGATGAATAGATGAAATCTTAAGGAATACAGATCCTGTTTTCATGCAAATACTCTTATTTAGGGCCAGATTGTGAACCCCTTACTCATACTGATGAACTGTTACTCTCATGAGTAATCCCATTGACGTCAATAGGATTACTTGTAATATGAGTAAGGAGTTCAACAGCTTGACCCTTAATGAACAAGGAGATTGGAATATGGAAAATAGTGGCATAGAAAATAGTGGCATTAAACAGAATTATTCCTAAATAGAATGTTTACAAAGTTTCCCAAAAGGCGTCAGCTAGTATTGAAAGATCTACATAAATGATTAATTTGTCAGGTTTTTGCAATGTATTTGCTATTCACAAAATGTGTAACAAGTCATTCTTTAAACAAACAGAACCATTTAAATTTACTTTTTCCATTTTACACTGTAAATATTTCAGAGGCTTTTATCATAAAGATTACAGTACAAAAATGTTCAAAGTATTATGAAATACACCTCTACCCTGGTATAACGTGGCCCAATATAACATGAATTCGGATATAACGTGGTAAAGTAGCGCTCCGGGGAGGAAGGCAGGGCTGCGCACTCCGGCGGATCAAAGCAAGTTCGATAGAACGCGGTTTCACCTATAACGCGGTAAGATTTTTTGGCTACCGAGGACAGCGTTATATCGGGGTAGAGGTGTATAAGCAAATGTTCTGCATATATGCCATATTACAGTCGGTCTTGCAAACCCGGCTTTTCATGAGTGACTCATAAATGGACTACTTGTATAAAGATTATTTATGTCAGCAAGGCTTGCAGAATCCTTACATAGGAATAGTTTGACAAGTCTTCTAAAAGTACTGGAGTATATGGTCTTCCTTGAACTACTATCTTAATCGACATAATCTGGATACTGAAAAACATTTTAATCACTCAAAAAAATAAAATAAAAAAGCACTGATCAGACTGGCACTACACATATGTAACAATTTTATTTTTATGTGTTTCTAAATTGTTAAGCTTAAAATTAATAAATCATTCCCGATACATATTAAAACTGCCAAAATTGCAAGGATCAGTAAGAAAATATTTAAAGCTAACTTGTTTGACAAATTCATGAAGCATTTCAAGAAAAGGAAAAAATACAATGTTAGTAAAGACATAGGTAGTTATGTCTATGCTCAAAGCTGAAACAAATGCAAATAAGCTTTCAGCTAAATGGAAAAGGTACCATTTTTAATTAAAAACAATCACTGTCTCCTAAGAAGGCTCAATTAAAGTCAATCATTATCAGAAACTGTTTACATCTAATGTGCTGATTGACAAAGTTGAAATTTAGAGTAGACCATCAAAATTATACTTTAATCACCTTTTTAAAAGGAAATTTCTTATCTACTTAAAAAAATAAACTTGACTTGTTTTTAAAAAGGAAAACAATTTTATTGTTGGTCTTTTATTTTAAACTACCTCTGGTTTATTAGCTATACAAAATGACATGAGTGAAACTAATCTTGTGAGTGAACATAAGTTAAGCCAGAATTTTGGGGTGGGGGCTTGTGTGCCATGGGCAGTTCTTTTCCATTTAGCATTTTCTTGCCAAGACTCATATACTGCAAAGTAATGGCAATAAGGCAGGCCACATTCTGTATTAGTAGTCTAGACATTGTATGTAGTGTGCATTAGTAGGCTAGAAATGGGTGAGTTGCATGCATCGGGAATGCTTTCAGCTATCAAAGATGTATTCTAACTTGGCCAATTGTTATGTGAGCATGACTTCTTCGTTTGCAGTTTCATTTTAAAAATTATTGGAATTGATTTACATAAAACATATGCTTCCATTGTGAAAAGTAAGTAGTTCTTACAAGACAGAGAAAATAATGGAAGAAAAAGGATATAAAACCTTGTTACAATTGTCTGTACTATCAAAAAAATCTCTCTTTTTAATTTTCCTTTTATCTCTACATTCTTACGACCCCCTTCTCCCACTCCCTTCGTGCTCTACAAGCCAAGGTATCCTACCAAAAGTTTAGTTTCGATTTTCCTGTTGGAAAATTATGCCAAAAAGCTCTTTCCCCCTAGAAAATTTCAATCTCAGGAAACCTCTTTTCCAATAAGAAAATGACCAGCCCTAAATAGTAATACTCAGCACTTGTTTATTGTAACTCTCTACACCTTCAAAGCACTGTAGAAACATGGATTAATTAATTAGTTAAAGGAATGCTCAAAAGATTAAATTGCTCAATGAATTGGTAATGAGAAATGAAGCCTTTCATCTCTGTGTTATTAGCCCAGACCAAGTTATTGATATTTGAGGGGTGTGTGAAATGATTTGTTAATCTCAGTCTAGTTCACAATGAGCAAGTGTTCTCCTCACAAAAACTATGAAAATTAGTCTCATGGTCTGCATCTTTAGCAAAGAGATGTAGGGATGACAGGGCAGGGATGCTGAATCTTACCCCTGCAAATATATAGGTGGCCTTCCAGAACACAACTGAGACACATTGACAGAGAAACCTACTACTGCCTGTATTATAGCTGTTCTGTGGCTAAACAGCAGACTTCATTCTCTAGGAGTTTCAATCTGGTACCTTCCACAAGCACTACAGTCATTTAAAGATATTAGAGGAAGTATAAGTCTGTTCAGCTTCAGAAAGTTTGGTCCCATGTCAAGTCCTGTGACACCTGTGCTCGAACAAAACCTGCCTGGAGCAGGCCTTTCAGCCTCCTCATGTCATCTGAGACCCCTTCCCCATCTTGGTCACACATAACCCTTGATTTTATAGCAGAATTACCCAAATCTGAAGGCTGCAATACCACACAAACTGTTGTGGACCAGCTTATCAAAATGACCCATTTTGTACCATATTTATGTCTCCCTACTGCAGAAACTATTGCACACCTTCTGGTTACATAGATCTTCTGCCTCCATGGCCTCCCTGACCACCTTACCACAGACCATGGCTCCCAGTTGGAGTGTTTCATGTCCTAGATGTCTGACCCCATGCATCCACTGCACAACACGCTCAGATGGATGGCCAATCAGAATAGGTCAACCAGGTGTTTGGACAATACCTGTGCTGCTTCTTGAACAGCTGCCAAAACAATTGGGTTGCATTACTCCCACTTGCTGAATTGGCAACATGGAACACACCTCTACCTGATCCAGTCCCTTCTACTCCAACTATGGTTTTCATCCTCATTTCCACCCTTCTGTCCCTTCACCCACAACGGTTCCTGCTACCTCTAATCTGGTACAGACCATTCAAGAAATGCAAGTCAACCTAAAGGAGCACCTGGAAGCAGCCAAGACAACTTATAATCACCACACTGACAAACACCGCCAAGAAGTCCCACCTCTAAAGACAGGCCAGAAAGTGTGGCTGTCCACAAAACATCTACAGACCACTCTACCTGTGCACAATTTAGATCATCAGTATGCATGTCCTTGCACTATTACTTGGCAGATAAATCCGGTGGCATTTGAATTACAGCTCCATCGATCCTGAAAGGACCATCCTGTCTTTTGAATTTCCCTCCTGAAGCCTTTCCTAAACAATCCATTCCCCAGCAGGCATACACCACCTACACATGTGGTTCAACTTCAAGACCATGAGGATCACCTCATCCAGGACATCCTGGACTCCCAACTGCACAGATGGACTCTGTATTATCTGATCAATCGGGAGAGCTCTGGGGTGGAAGAATGCTCTTGGGAGCCAGCTCATCATGTGTATGCCCCTCAAAAGTCTGGGCCGTCCACAGGAATCATCCTGAGAAATGGCGTCAGGTGCCACAAGTCTCAAACCCAACCTTGTGGGGCTGCTGAATGGGACCTTGAGAGCCGTGCCCATGCATCAGTATATTAGGCGCCTATGCCCTCTCCATTTCCTTCTTGCCAGCAACTCTGACAGAGGGGCAGGAGAGCAGACATGAGCAATACATCTCGAAGAACAACAGTTACAAAAGATGGGTAACTGTTTCTTCTTCTTCTTCAAGTGCTTGCTCATGTCAATTCCATTCTAAGTGACTCACAAGCAGCATCCCTGGTGGTGGGCTCAGAGTTCACCGTTGTGAAGCTTGCAACACAGCTCTGCAAAAGCCAGCATCGTCTCAGGCTTGCTGGGTGAGCGCATAATGAGGCAAACATGTAGATAGATGACCAGGTAGCAGCCCTGCAGATATCCTGAATCGGCACCTGGGTCAGGAAGGCTGACGACGAAGCCTGTGCCCTAGTTGAGTGGGCAGTCACGGACGCCAGTGGAGGCAGCTTTGCCAGATCATAGCAGTAACAGATGCAGGCTGTGGTCCAGGCCTGTTTGCCACTGCAACAAATAACTGCATTGACTTACGAAACGGCTTGGTCCTGTCGATGTAGAAGGCAAGTGCCCTCCTGATGTCCAGGGCATGCAATTTGCGCTCCTCTTCTGATTTATGAAGCTTCAGAAAGAAGACAGGTAAGTATATGTTTTGACCAGTATGAAACTGCGAAACTACCTTGGGCAGGAATGCTGGATGCAGCCGGAGGTGGACCTTGTCCTTGTAGAACACTGTATAGGGCGGCTCTGAAGTAAGTGCCCTGATCTCAGAGACCCAATGGGCGGACGTTATTGAGACCAGGAAAGAAACTTTCCAGGAGAGGAGGAGAAGGAAGCAGAAAGCTAGAGGCTCAAAGGGAGGACCCATGAGCCGCAACAGCATGAGATTCAGGTCCCAGGGAGAGACGGGATCCCTGACATGTGGATAGAGATGTGCCAGCCCTTTCAAAAACTGGAAAGTCATGTTGTGAGTGAAGACCAACCTGTCCTGGAGTAGAGGGTGGAAGTGGACTTTGATCGATGACAGGGACAACCCCTGGAGGTTGAGGTGTAGAAGATAGTCCAGGATCGCTGCTCAACCCGGATACTCTGGACTGCGGCCCAGCACGCAAACCTCTTCCACTTGGCGAGGTAGTTGCTCTGGTGGAGGGCTTTCTGCTGCCCAACAAGACCTGTTGAACCTGAGCTGAGCATTCGCGTTCTTCTGCATTTAGCCAAGCAAAAGCCACACGGTCAAGTGTGGTGCCACCAGGTTTGGATGCAGAAGACTGCCGTGGTTCTGGGACAGCAGCTCTGGCCAGAGAGGCAGCTACAGTGGGGCAGCTACCAAAAGGTCCATCAGCATGCCAAACCAGTGCTGCCGAGGCCATGCAGGAGCTATCAGGATCACCTTGGCCTTGCCCTGTTTGATCTTCAGAAGGACCTTATCGATTAGTGACACCAGTGGGAAGGCCTACATCAGAGCCCCCAACCACAGGAGCCAAAAGGAAACCCTTGTCCAATCCCCAGAATGAGCAGAACACATGCCATTTCCTGTTCTGACTGGCAGGGCTGCCGAAAGTGGGTTCGGGCCCCGGTGAAAAATTTTTTTCAGGCCCCCCAGCAAGGGCGGACCGGCTAACAGGGCTGATGAGGGGTGGGGGAAGCTGGGGAAGCCGGGCCCCGGTAATTTGTACCAGCTTCCCCACCCTCTCGTTGGCCCTGCTGACTGGACACAAGCAGATCCACCTGGGGAGTTCCCCACGTCAGGGAGATCACAAGAACCACCTCCAGGTGGAGTGACCACTTGTGGCAAGACAAGAAGGTCCTGCTGAAGCGATCTGCTACCACGTTCTTGGCCCCAAGCAGATGCGCGGCCACCAGATGTATGGCATGCCACACTGTAGCGGGGCAGTTACCCCACTCCTGGGGGAAAAGGTCAGCTGATTGGGGAAGCAGCCACAGCTGTGGCCACACCCAATCAGGCCACAACTGGCCCTGATATAAGGGCTAAGGGAGGAGCTGGGTCAGTCTAACTCCAGCCCTGGAGTGGGAAGGACCTGGCTGCCTGGGAGCACAGGGTACTTGAAGCAGAGCTGTGCTGGGGAAGGGCCAGAGGAGCTAGGGAGCTCCCCCCGGGCAACTCCCCAGGCTGAGGCCTTGTTAAAGGCCTAAGGAGGTACTGGGACTGCAGAGGTGCAGCCCAGGGATAGGCAGAGGCAGCTGGTCCAACCGCCTTGCCAATGATAAGTGGCCATTACAGACTGCAGTCTGCCCCAGAGAAAGGAGGCTAGATGACGACTGGCAGTAGCCACTGAGGCAAGGTGGGCATAGGGATGGGGATTCCCCTGAAAGGGGATACCCAGAGTGTGGGGGTCGGGGGGCACTGCTGCAGGGCAGCACCCCAAGGAAAGGGGCATCAGGGTCCAGGAGGGACATGGGGCCTGCGGCAGGCAAGACACAGGCTAGCATGGGGCGCTCCGAGGCTGAGGGGCTAATTCCTGAGACAACCAGTAGGAGGTGTCGCGGCGGTGAGTGCTCAATCTGCTACACACAGAAGCCCCACAGGTGGAGAGCTTCTTGACAAAGGGCCGGCGACCTAGCTCTGCCCTGCCTGTTAATGTAATACATTGCTGCAGTATTGTCTATCAGGACCTGCATCACCTTGCCCTTCACATGGGGCAGGAAAGCTTGGCAGCCAGGCGAACCACTTTGAGCTCCCTAATGTTTATGTGGAGGGACAGACCATCCCACGACCAGCGGCCTTGCATCCTGAGCTCACCCAGGGGGCTCCCCAGCCCAGGTCCAAGGCATTGGAAATGAGGGTCAGCGATGGGGACAGGGCCATGACGGGAACTCCCTCCAATACCGATTCAGAGCTCAACCACCAATCCAGGGACAATTGGATGTGAACCGGAACCCTGACCACCCGGTCTGGATCGTGTCTGTTGGAGATGTAGACCGACGCCAACCATGCTTGCAGTGGCCAGAGATGGAGCCAGGCATGCTGGACCACCTACATACATGCGACCATGTGGCCCAACAACCGCAGGCAGGTGTGAGCAGTGGTGATCGGGTAGTTTTTCAAATGGGAGATCAGGTACGACATGGCCTGAAAAAACACCTCCGGAAGGAAGGCTCTGGCTCGTGTGGAGTTGAGAACTGCCCCAATGAACCGGCCTTAAGGTCGATTTCTTTTCATTTACCAACAGGCCAAGGTCGCAGCAGATGGAACGAACCAGATTGAGGCTCCTTTGAACCTGTTCCCGAGATCTGGGCCCTTGATGAGCCAATCGTCGATATATGAGTAGACCTGAACCCCTAGATGCCTGAGTAAGCAGCCACTAGTGCCATATATTTTGTAAACACCCACAGGGCAGACGAGAGGCCAAAGGGCAGTGCCATGAACTGGAACTGGCATCCACCCACCACAAACTGGAGGAATCATCTGAGACCTTGGAAAATATGGAGATATATCCTTCAGATTGAGGGCGGCGTACCAGTCTCCTAGATCCAGGGAGGGGATGATGGAGACCAGGGAGACTATGCAGAACTTAAACTTTTTGAGTGACTTGTTGAGGTACCGCAGGTCCAGAATGGGTCTTAGACCCCCTTTCGCTTTCAGAATTAGGAAATAATGGGAGTAGAACCTTTTTCCCTTCATATCCAGGGGACTTCCTCCATTTCCCCGGGCTGCATGAGGTTCTCATCCTCTTGAATGAGGAGTTGCTCATGAGAAGGGTCCCTGAAGAGGGACAGGGAAAGGGGGCTAGAGGGGGAGCAGCCAAGAATTGCAGGGAGTAGCCCCAAGATACAATCTCTGAAGAAGACGGTTGAGGAAAGAACGAAGTGGATCCAGGGAGTTGACTAATATATGGAGATATACCTATCTCATAGAACTGGAAGGGACCCCAAAAGGTCATTGAGTCCAGCCCCCTGCCTTCACTAGCAGGACCAAGTACTGATTTTGCCCCAGATCCCTAAGTGGCCCCCTCAAGGATTGAACTCACAACCCTGGGTTTAGCAGGCCAAACCTCAAACCACAGAGTAATCCCTCCTTCCAAGCTGTCACACTGGAGCACACCCTCAAAACGAGTGCTTCTGGCCCCTGTGAAGCTTCGACGAGCTGGGTTGTGCAGGGGAGCAGGAGAAGGAAGGGCGGTGACAATCAAAACTCGTGTCTATCCCTTCTCCTTGCAGGCCCATGTCAAGACTGCAAAGGCCTTGGCGGTGGGGGAGTCCGGAACTGCTTCCTCAATGATTGCAGCATATGCAGACCCAGCGAGCGAAGGGTGGCCCGAGCGTCAGTCTGTGCAGCCTCGCATCAGTCTCTTCTATGAAGAGATCATTCCCATCAAAGGAAGATCCTGGATCGAGGTCAACATCTCCTGGGACAGGCCAGTGGTTTGAAGCCAGGAGATGCGCCTCATGACCATCGTCAATGCGACCACCCTAATTGCTGAAGCGGCCGCATCCCACGTCATCTGGAGGGAGCACCTTGCAGCCGTCAGACCCTCCTCCACCAGGGCCCTGAATTCCTAGGCCGAGTCCTGGGGCAGTGAGTCCTTGAACTTACAGAGGGAGTCCCATAGATTGAAGTTGTTCCTCCCCAAGAAAGCTTGGTGTTTGGCCACCCGGAACTGAAGGCTGGCCATCTAATAAATCTTTCTCCAAAAAAGGTCCAGCCTCTGGGTCTCTTTATTCTTGGGGGTCGAACTGGTTTGCCCATCTCTCCTTCTTGTTGGCCACCAAGACGACCAGTGAGCCTGGAGGAAGGTGGGTATACAAATATTCGAACCCCTTGGCTGGAACAAAATACTTTTTCTTGGCCTTCTTGGAGGTGGGAGGGATGGAAGAAGGAGTTTGCCAAAGGGTTTTGCTATTTTTAGGACCCCATCATGTACTGGTAGCGCAACATGGGCAGGGGTAGAGGCTGAGAGCACACTGAACTGGGTTTACACCTGTTCGGCGTTCTCCTCCACTTCCAAGCCCAAGTTCTTAGCCCAAGTCCAAAGCAGGGCCTGATGTTCTTTGAAATCGTCCAGCAGGCTGGCGCTTGAGGGGCCCACACCGCCTCATCTGGGGACGAGGACGATGACTGGGTCACCGGGAGAGGCCCCGAGGGATCATCCCCTGTGGGGGAAGAGGGTTTTGGGGAGGGCACTTGCTCCTCTACCCCGGCCTCCGAGTGCACCACGTACCAGGCTTGGTGCCGCCAGTGCAGTTGGTTGCTGCTATGAGGCAGTGGCTGAAGAATGGACTGACTGAGGCATCGGCATCACAGACATGCCCCACGCACTTGAGTAGGGCCATTGCGCCACTGGCCTTGCTGCTACAATGCTATCACGGAGGTCGACGCAGTCTCAGGTGCCCACCCACAGCAGTGCTGTCATGGTGAAGGGCTGAATTCCCATTCCAAACTGAAGGAAACACCTTCTGGTGATCACGGAGGGGCCGTCAAAGCTTGCATCTCATGGCTAACTGTTTCCACAGGAGACCGGTGCCTCAAGTAGGAGAATCAGTGCCAGGGGCAGGGAGATCGGTACCATGACGGAGACTGCTCCCACCATGGGGATCTGCACTGAGGAGACAACCAGCGGAAGATGATCGGTGCCAGCGATACGGTAATTGGTGCTTTCCTCTAGGCGACCCTCGTTGAGAGGGCGGAGACCATGAGCATGGTGCCGGCTACGTAGGACATCCCGCAGAAGACAGAGACCTGGGATGTGGAGACTGAGAGCTCTGTCTCATCTCCAGAGACCGGCATCGTTCACCCCCCTCTGAGGAGTTTTTACGGCTGGCTTTCCCTCACCGGGAGCCTTTGCTGTGACCTGCAATGCATGCGGTGCCGGCGGCGCTGGTAGAGACCTCTGCTCTCTGGGCACCAGGAGAGCCTGGGAAGGCATCGGCATTGCCACCAGTCTGGGTCCTCTACCAATCCCTGGAGTCGGTGGCGGATCCCTCAGGAGGTTAGTGGGTCCTACTGGGGGGCATCCCCATGTGGCTCTGGTGTGGGCTATCAGCCCGAACTGGGTCCTTTGCCCTTCTTGCTCGGTGCCGGGAAGTCACTCTTCTTAGGCACTGGTGCTGGGAAGTACTGCTGGGTGGAGCCTGGTGCCAAGGGTGTGCTGCGCACTGAGGCTGAGATGCTCAGGGCAGAGTCCAGCCAGGAAGGCTCAGAAGCAGAGTTCTGGGACAAAAGTTCTTACAGATGTGACACTTCTCCTTCACATCTGATTTCCCCCCAAGCATTTGAGGCAGCTGCTATGAGGGTTACAGTCAGAGCAGGGCTTAAAACCGGGAGACCAGGGCATGCCCTGCCTGGGTTGAAGTCCCCACTGGGACTCTATCACCAACTACTCTAGTCAACAACTACTTATTAACTAACTACTGTAAACAACAACAGAGGGTCCTGTGGCACCTTTAAGACTAACAGAAGTATTGGGAGCATAAGCTTTCATGGGTAAGAACCTCACTTCTTCAGATGCAAGTAATGGATATCTCCAGAGGCAGGTATAAATCAGTATGGAGATAACGAGGTTAGTTCAATCACGGAGGGTGAGGTGCTCTGCTAGCAGTTGAAGTGTGAACACCAAGGGAGGAGAAACTGCTTCTGTAGTTGGAAAGCCATTCACAATCTTTGTTTAATCCTGATCTGATGGTGTCAAATTTGCAAATGAACTGGAGTTCAGCAGTTTCTCTTTGGAGTCTGGTCCTGAAGTTTTTTTGCTGTAAGATGGCTACCTTTACATCTGCTATTGTGTGGCCAGGGAGGTTGAAGTGTTCTCCTANGGGAGCCGCGATCGGCCGAATCTGCGGACGCGGCAGGTAAACAAACCGGCCCGGCCTGCCAGGGGCTTTCCCTGAACATGCGGCGGACCGGCTTTGAGAACCACTGGTCTAGAGTCATTGATGGCTTGAAAAAATACAGTTATTGGACTCAGGATAAGAAAAAGTCTGATCCATGGAGAACACCCAATACCGAAAAGGGAAGAAAATTTGTACTGCAGGAGTTAAATTGGTGACTATTGATCATCAGCCATTGCAGACAACAGCAGTTTTCAATAGACAGTCTGTCCATTACAGATAGCCCTGACCTGGAGAACATGAACCGTGCACCCTCTGATAATTCATGATGTCTCCATGACTGAATATAGGACTTGAGTGGGCAGACTCATACAGAAATCTGCGTTCATGGCAGATTTCCTAGAAGTTACTGTTCAAATTCTTATTCAACTAGAAGGGATCAGGGCAGACAGAATCTCCACCAATAAATGGTGCTGTATATTTATATTAGTTTTAAATTGTTGTCTTGTATGTTAGGATGTTGTTGTGGGGGGGAAGGGAGTAGCAGGAAATCTAGTCCTGCCTGTGTGTCCTGGGGTTAGTACTTGGAATGGTCCAATAAATCCTCTGATATATTTTAGTAAGTATTACACAACCCTTGCATTTTGAAGTCTAGACATAATCTCTCCAACAGTTCTGATGGGTACTACTTGCATTTGATGGCCTTAGTCAAATTTTTCAGTCTATACACATCTTTAACTTCTTATTTAAACAATACTGTTAACACAGTCAGCTGGTGTCTGAATTTGCTCAAGAACATCCAATTTTACCATCTGTTCATGTTCAGTTTTTACTTTGTGTCTCAGTGCTAACAGGGCTTTATATAGTATATGCATTTTTAGTGGGACACTGGTTTCTATATTGACATGATATATTATCTACTTAATTCACCCCAGTCCATTAAATATCTAATCAAATTCTCTAAGAATATTTTTGTATCCTATTGAGAAGACAAGTTATACACCTATTAATGATTTGCATTTGCAAATTGTTCCTTCAACCCAAGCTCACAAAAGATTTCCCATTCCACTGTTTTATATTCTTATGAGTAGTATCTGCCTTTATACAGACATGACAGTATTCCTGTGTTACGTGGGTTCTTTTTGTACCTATTTATATGAGACACTTATTTGTATATGGTTGCTTTGATTACGTTGCACTCGGCTCCAGTATTTATTGTGAAATCCACTTTTTGTTCATTTATTTCCAATGTCACTGACTAATCTCTTGTACACCCTTACTCTGTAAACATTAAGAGACCCAACAAAGAATTGTATTTCTGCACCATCATTAGCATCAGCGCTTCCAGCTCTGTATTGATGAGATGTATTTTGCTTTTGTATTCTTTTGCAATTTGTACTGAAAATGTCACACTTTTGCAAAATGGCTGTTATTGTTGCATGCATGACATCAAACCCCTTGTGCTAGCATCTTTGCATTTATGTGATGATTGCTTCCATATTTATTGAAAACAAATCTGGTCTCTGCCATTTGTTTTGTCTTGTGTCTTTGTGTCTTGTTATGCATTTCTGATTAGGTGCATTCCACTTCTTGTAAAACACTCATTTTAGCAAGCACAATTTTCATTAGCTAACTATTGTTTGAAAATCAAGGTTGCCCCCATCCACCCACAATGTCCTTGCTTTCACCTGTCTATCAATTATACCACAAATAGTTTTGTTTCTAATTAAATTTGTCTGTTAATGGTTCAAATTCACATGATTTTACTTTATTAGACAGGTCTGTAAGCTAATGGTCAGTGGTGTAATTTCACAGCTAGTTTTTTTTATTTAAAGAAATGTGCCATTCTCACATTAATTCTTGCATGGATCAGTGTTCTTTAATTTTTGTTATTTAGTTTGTCTACCAGATTTCATACCCCTTTCTGTTCCTACTGGTCTGTATTTTAGTCCTTCAGTGCTCTGAGCTTGCCACATGTAGCACTGTGGCGGATTGCGTACTCGTTGATTTCTCTTCAATAGTACTAGCTTCCAGGATAATTTGCAACCTCTAGCAATCTATAGCAACCTCCTCCAGTTTTGTGTCATGTTCCCTTTCAGACTGTGGTATTCAAGTACCTTTCTTTGCTCAATCTTCACTTGTTCAGTACCTAACTTATTATGACCCCATGTAATACGAGTATGAGGCACAGGGATCCTGGGAAGAGTCTGGTCTTTATTTCCTGGCTCCAGTCAGCTGACACTGATCAAGGTTATATAAAAGATACAACTATTATTTGGCAGAGGTCAGCATCCACTGACTCCAACAGCCCTGCTACAAGTTGCATTCACTTTGTCCTTTCTCAAAACGCATGCACATGCATTGGTTTAACTCCTTCTTTTACAGTATAATTGTATAAACTGTACCAGCTTTACCATTCAGATTTTAATTTTTGTTTTCTCTTTTATACACAGACAGAAAAAGTGTCCTGTAGATTGAATCTTGTTGTTATAAACATGTTCCAATATGTTGCTTTGAAGTTCAGGATGAATACATTGCATCCGTTTTTACGAGTTTCTGTACACTGAAACAATTGTTGTATTTTCATTCATCTAAATTACTGTTAAGATAAAGCTATATAAAAATTCGAATAATACTCAAAATATTTAGTGTTTCTCTTTAAGACATAATGCAGTATCATTGTGCCCAGGACCCAAGCATCTTCATTGTTTTGCAGTACTTGCCACCTGGCTTGCTTTCAGTGAAAGAGTAGACTCAAATTTATTTCACTCACATCCAAAAAGTACTAAGACATCACAAGGTGACAGACTATTACCATCTACCTATATGTATAAAATTTGACTAATGTGTGATCTTTTGAATCAGTAAATGGCTTTTAAGAATAAGATTTTCTCTGGAGCTGTCACTGAAAATGGAAAGTACAATAGGATGGAAATAAATGACCTTTTCAAATTTTAACTGCATACATTTCACATAATAGCTAACTGACTAAAGAATGAATTGAGTTGATTCTCTCTTCTCTGGAAAACTTCATTTTGAGAATAAAATGGTGAAACCTTTTGTCTGTTCAACCTAGATTATTTGTCTCCTTGCATATTGCACCACAAAGTAATGCTATATTTGAATTCAGTCCATATTTCTTTCACAATTTCCCTTAGAATTTTAATTTGGAAAGCACCTGAAAAAAGCCATAGAAAATAAAGCATTCCAGACTATCAAAGCATGGCTCAATGGAAAAAGAACAGCAGCTTAATTTGCAATGCTAAGTATTAAGTTTTGAACCACAGCCAATTTTCTATTGTTGTATACAGGAAGCTTCTTCTATAATACAGAGTGGCAGGGGTCCTTAACTTGTTATTAAGTTCATTTACTCCTTGCCAGAATACATACAAGCATATGAAATGAAATGAAGTATATTCTTTCTGTTTAGATATGCAGCAGCATCACTCTGAAATGCTGCTGGAACATTCATAGAATGTAGTCCATTATAGTTACTCCTATTTCTTGTTAATGTCAATTGCACAAAATATTGAAAGAAACCATTTTCATTACTTTTGAGAAATTTTACATTTACTTCTATTCACTAGCAAAAACAGGGTAGACAAACAGAAAAATTGCACTGTCAATGAACTGACACAAAGGAAATTTTATCTGTTTCCAAAGTGATTAACTAGGAACTGCAATATATGTCACACACAGACATCATGCAGCAAATAGGCTCAAAATACATTTTTATTTGGTGACAGGTCAAAAGGCTTAACTGATCTCCCATGCAGCAAGTTCCAGAAATCCAACAATAGTCTTCATTTCCTTTTGCCACCACCATATAAAAAGCAGTCACTCAAGAAGTATATTAGAATTTACAAAATACTCACAAAAACATTATACCCCAAAGCTGTCATTTACACATTAGTTGGGGTGAGTGAATTTAAAAACATAAAAATCAAAGACATATTTGCCCACAGAACTACTGATCATATTGTCAGTCTATGGCTTTGTTTAATGAAACAGCATTTTTATCATTTGTTCAATTTCACCTGAAGTCACAGTTCACACAAAAATAAACTGATGGGTGTATACTTCTTTACACTTTTATCCTCTTGTAATAAAAAAGTGTTTGATAATTTGAAAAGAAAAACAGAACTCAAAGGAAACCTGTTTGCAAGGAACAAGAAAATTTATAAAACAGATTTTTGAATGCTTTTCATTTAGTGTAAAACATTGCCCTCTATAACATGTTACAATATATATTCATATGTTACGGTAGCATGTGATGTCTACAAAGCTTTTTTTTATATCTGATAGAGAATGTATACTATGTAAAACGTGTGGTGGAATAATAACTGCAGAACTTAATAAATGTCATGTTTGTGTGTGTGTGTGTATATACCCCTCATCTGAGTATATAGTAATTTATGTGACAACATTTAACCATTATGTTTCTGCATAACTTCTGACTGCCTTCACATACACAAATATATGGACACCCTCCAGATAGATAGATAGATCTGTTTACAAAGACATACAATGATGGCAACTCCACACACCATTAAACACAAAGTGCATTTCAGCCCAATTTACGACGGAGTAGTATTCCTGGAGACCATGAAGGGGGCTCCAGAATACACTCTAGAGACACCAGGTTATGTATAGTGATAATTCAGTACCCCAAGGATTGTAAACACAGCCATTCTTGCCATTTTTATTATTATTATTTTGTTATTTGTTAAGAACCAATAATTTCCTTGATGTAGAGTAAATCATGAAGACATGGTCCTGGCCCAAAGGACTTAGCTAAGCATTGTTAATATAAATTTAATTATGTTAAAGTATAAAATAAACAATGAACTTAACATTTTAATTTAACAAACTATTTGAGTAAAAATAAATGAGTACGTTGGCATGACTTCATATGTAGGGAATGGCAATATTTGGGTTAGAAATAATTATATAGCATAGTCCTATAAGTAAGTGTATATATGTTAACATTTGTCATTCTTTCATGCTTTTTACTGCATTCCTTTGCTCTTTCTGAAAGGATTATAATTTTCACGTTAATCTCTGGATTTCCTGTAAGGAGTGAAAGAAGAAAGAGAGGGTATCAGAGATATAAGACTGGCAAAGGGCCTCTTGAAGTCCTCCACTAACTTTTTTGGGAATTAGAAATCTAAGTTATGGCAGATCCTAAAGTCCTAAGAAATAGGTTACTTACTAATAATGGAACTAGGAGATCAAATCAGACTGACTGTATTTTAGTACCTCTAGTTCTTTGACATTTGCAAATGGGATGGCGGGGTTATTTTGGGGGGACAAACAAGGATGACTGGAGAGGTAACAGACTTTGATTTGTAATATACTTTCTTACTGGTGATTGGTTCTGTGCATGTCCATTTGTGTACCTGGACAAGTTTGGGTGGGGAGGGGACGGGACGGATGGAGGAACATGATCAGAAGAATGAGTGGCTGTTTTGCTTTTGTAAGGCAAAGCCCCCCTTGAGATCTCACTGTGAGAAAGAAACAGAGCCCATCCACTCTCACTAAGGACTACAAATTCCTCATAAACCATGGTATCAAAAGACAGCTGGCTGACCCAACACTGGCATGCCTGTCCTTGAACAGAGATGGTCACAAACTGCACACAGGTAGTCCCCTCTTTCAGGGATCTTAGTCTAAACATCAATGCACTCTGTCTCAAGAACTGGCTCTAGTAAGGGAAATCAATGCAGAGAACTGAATCCCTTACTACTATCTACTACTTCCCACACACAAAAATTTAACCACAACAAAAAAAACCCAACGTAACGTTAACTGAAGACTAAAAACTTGCTCTTATGCTAAGAAAAAGATGATGTGTAACAGCGCCACCTAGTAACCAGAATTTTTTTCACGACTGGAAGGACTCACATCAGGAACAGAGTGGAAACAGTCCAGGCCGATTAGGCTGTAAACCACATGAAGCAAATGCTCTCATGGAAATTTTATGAATTTTATAGTGGAGGCAAAATCTCAAAATCTTTATAATGCAAATGACCAGCCTCAGCCCCTGGCTTCCACTACAAGTGCAATAACTGTCTTCATTTGAACATTTTCTGTAAACTATGGTGACTTGTGAAGATGAAACTAGGAGATACAGTATCTGGGGGTCACTTTACACACAGTGAAAGACAAAAAATTATAAAAGCTTATCAATCCATCAACAGAGCAATCTGTCAAAAATAACAATCTACCTCAGAGACCTCTGGAAGCATTTAAGTTCTGTTAGTCTCTGAGAACAGACCACAAAAACAGGTCTCATTGCCATGACAGGAAAGATGGACATCAACTCCAAGAGGCAACGATTGGTCCAGAACAGAGGAACAATATCTAACCCTTCAATCTCTAGTGATAGTCACCAAGCACAATCAGCACAGTGCCTCCAAAGCCACAGCAGTGAGGAACTTTATCAGCTCATGCAGGGATTTCGCAGAGCAGTGGGTCGATCTGAACAATACAGTTCCAACTTTACTTTGTCCCAGGATTCACATAACAAATTGACACACAATATCAGGTCTAATTTTTGGCCAGATCTCTTAGACTTCAAGTCAGATGTAAACAGCAGAGCACAATACCTCCACAATGACACCCCTCCTCCTTTGTTTTATTAAAGCACTGGTTAACTGGCTGAAACCAACTACCACAAAGCTAGTCCGGTCATATAACCCAAACAGGTCTTGGAGGGCCTCCTTCCGTATCACATCATAGATGGTTGATATTCTATTCACCTTCCTCTACGCATGAAACATCATGGACCTATATCAGGGTTCCATCTTCCCAAGATATAGAACGTGAGATTAAGTGTTTCACTTCAGGTTTCTGCTAGACAAGAAAGAGATATTTTTCATGCTTTTTCTGCCCCTGCTCACCCTCCAGATGAATCAACGGTCCGAAGCCTTTGCAACCAACCCATTCTCCTGGTCCTCTACTCTCACCATCATCCTACAATAGCTATCAAAGGTGCAGGTCCAATCCTGAGAAAATATAAAACTCCAGTAAACCAAACAAACATTCCCTGCAATTTCTACCTTCAGTTAAAAAAAAGGAACCTCCCTATTTATTCTGTAACTACGACCCTGGGCCTTTCAGACCCTTGGGTCCTACACCAGCCACCTATCCCAGAGACACTCACTCTCAAGTAGATACAGAGCTTCCAAGGTCAGTGGAAAAGTAAGAGTCTACAAAACACCTCAGCCACTTGTGGGTCTACCAAATCTGTGCCTGACCTCCATCCCTGTACAAACTGGGGTTATTTAAGTTAGGCACTCAAACCTATATTTAAGCACTCAAATGAACAGCCTTGTTTTCAGAGGTTCTAAGTGTCCAGAGGTTCAGCACCTGTGAAAGGCAGGTCAACTATTTAGATGCCTAACTGTGGATTTAGATGTCTAATTTTAGGCACCCACATTGGAACATTTTGTCACAGATATTTAATATTTGTACTGTATTGCACTACCAACATCACCGATTCGCACTGCGGTAGTACCAAGAGGCCAGAGTCAGAAATTGGGGCTCCACTGTGGCAGACACTGTACTCAACATTCTGAATGAATGTGTTTCCAAAGAATAACTCATTCTCCAATGACTACTGATATTAACACACATTAATCCCTTCATTTTTCCTGCATATTTTTAAACAGACAAATGATCTATTATGCAAACCTAGAACATTAGAGATCATTTCACACTTCCCAATTATCCCCTGGACTTTCACTCGCTATTTCTGTCAGCGCCAAGTGACATCCCAATGACAGGACTGGAATTAGTGGGTGTTAGTGAGCAGCTGTAGCAACTGCTGCAAATTTTACACACTGCTGACTTCTTAATGACCAATCTCAGACTGAATTTTCCCATCAGATTTCTATAGCCTATCACCTTCCCCTTCAACTTTCCAATGTAAAGTGAGGAACACTATTACTCCTTTGGAGTTCAGTGCAGAAAATATAGCTGCAAGCCCAAAGAATAGTGCCGAACTCAGACAGATACCCTTTTGACTGCCTTCTGATCAGCATAGTAGCACACTGGCATACTTAAAACACTATGCTGATTTAACATAGTGACAAAAATCATTGTCTGGCCTATTTTCATTTTCATGGTTCATATTTTTCCTATTTAGATTGTTTCATGCACAATGCAAGAATTATTCTATAAAACCTCAACTACAGATGTCGCTAATGCTCCAGCTATAATACTGTAGATAAACCGACTATATAGTTTAACATTATATGTTTACTGTACCATATTTATGTCTACCTCATAAATGATACAATTAAATGTTTATAAGAATAATGCATTGTATGAGACACTAAAAGTGCTAACCTGAAACAAAATTTCTCAGGCTTAAAACTGGTTGAAAAATAAGGTTTTCGTAACCTACAAACTCAACCAAAACAAAAATTTCCTGGGCAGTAAATCCTGTGTTGCATATAGGGCCCATGTTTATGTTTCAGAGGTTTTTGATATAGCATTGAATATAGAGTTTCCAAGTGCTTGATGTGCATTATAATAGGATTAGTTAATCTTGCTGAACAATCTTGACATACTATCAGCCAAATTCTAGCTAGTGCTGGAAAAGGAGCATTAAGCAACACACACACACACACACACACACACACACACACACACAGAGAGAGACAAAAGGAAGCACATATGATCTGCAAAGCAACAAAAGCACGGGCCTGCAATTTGACTGTGAACAACCTGAAGAAAGCTCCCCTATACAGTGTGTTCTGTAAATCGTAGGAGGGCTGAGCATAGAGACCATGGCTAGGCTGGAGTGACTATGCTAACAGGCATGTAGACAAAGGCCCTTGTCTATGCCCTTTTTGCTCCTCCGTGATTTTTTTTCCAAAGGCCCTGCAGGGTAGGCTGTTCTTTATTTTCCTAAAAGAATATCTTTGCCCTTCAAAGCTGTGTGTGCGCGTGCGTGCATGTACACAAGCCAGAATCTGGCTCTTTATATTCAGGGATCACTTCACCCATCACTAAATTGCAGCCATTTTCTAGGGCATCCACATCCATGACACAGTAGTTCTGCAAAGGAAGTGCTCTTCCTGGGTTTTTCTGTAATTTTTAAACCTAAGAGCAACAAAACAAATCTTTACTGATAAGGTTGGTTTTAGGGTTTTTCCCTGCAAGACTGTCTCGCCACGTAGCCCCTCTGACTCAGATGGACACATAAAGCCTTTTATACTACTGGGTTCGAGCTAATGGGACTCTCTTGATTTGGCTGCCAGTCTGGGCAACAGAATAGACCTCAATCTACGTGCAGAATCCTAGAACCCTGACAACTTGTCACAAACACCCTGTCTAATCTGAAATATAATGAAATTTTTAGGTGACCATAATGTTATCATCAATACCAAAATACTAGGATGCCAGAGTTTACACCCCTACTTTCATTAAAAAGTTATGGACTCACAGGGAAGACTGCCATCGACTGAGTTTGCAAACACAATTTCCTGCAACACCTAGGAGGGTCCAAATTCAAGAATAAACTAATAACTCTGATTAGCCTTTGAGATTGGCAAAAATCACAGTACAAGGTAGTATTTGTATTTCTGGTTTGCATCTGTTTGTGTTTAGAATATAATCAGTTGGAGAAATAGTCTATCATTTTACCAAAAAATACTTAATACCTTAATTATATGATCATTTACTCCATTTTATTATTCAGATTTGAATTGGGTCTGAGAGTTAACAGCAAGCAGCACTATCTAAGAGTATGGCAAAAACCAACAGTTTTTTTTGTTTGTTTGTTTGTTTTTGTGAGGAGATGTTACTCACAAGTGCTAAAGCAAGTGGAAGGATTTTATTTTGTCTTCAGTGCTTAAAAAAAAAGTGTGTATTTTAACCACAGGACAACTAATGTGCATTAGATATCCTAATGTAAAAACACAGTGGAGACAAAGCACCGTTGTTTTACCACAAGGTAAACTACGTGAGATCAACCATGCGCAGGGGTATAGTTTTGACCTAGCCAACCACATCACAGTAAAAACTAGTGGTGCCTTGTCTCCACTAGGATTTTACAGCAAATAACCATTGCAAATTAATTATCTTACTGTAAAAAACCTACCTCTTGGCAGTCAAGCTGCAACCACTGAAAGAACGGAAATTCAGGGCTGTCATTGGACAAGTACCTAGTATTCAATGTGCACAGCACAACTTCGGTGACATGTAATCTGCGTTTGAATTTGGCTGTTAATTGTGCAAAAGTTGCAGTCATTTACAACTCAAAAGCTTTGAATATTTAATCAGGAAGGAGAGAAAGCCTGCTATTGTTAATAAAGTAAATGGATGACAGCAAAAACCAGGCACTGCTTTTACAACAAAGAACAGCCTTCTATCTGTGTAACTGAATGACATCTTATAAAATTAAAAACATTCACCAAAACCTATAGTACTTAGAGGTAAGACCAACTTTACCTTATAATATTTAATTATAAACCATCTATGAGCAATTAAAAACTAAATAAATTACCTATCTTAAGATGATATATTGGATAATACATGGCAAGTAATGGATTTATATACAGTACGTTTAATGCTTTGTGCAATTACAAGGATATAATTCCATTGAGAAATGTATTCATCTTATATATTTTGATGCTGTTTGTTATTTTATACCATAAATAGATCCAAGACCTTATTCATTACATTACTTCAATTTTATGCTAGTGTAATTTTACTGAAGTTAATCAAGCTACACCAACATGAAACTGGAGTAACAAAGTGATGAATCAGAACTGTAATGTGAAAAACCTGTTTAAATACTTAAACACCTAAAACAACTGGAACATTTATTGATGAAGCTAACAGCTTCAACGATGTTAGAAAAGATTATAATGATTAACATAATGTAAGAATAAAAATGAACACATTTAAGTCACTCTCAGGCTCCATTTTATAGTCAGTTCTTAAAACTATACACTGATAATGGCATTTCTGATTATTCTACAAACAGAAAAATATAACCCATAGCACTGATACCAGAATTATTAGTATGTTGTACTACATGGTGACAGTTCCATATTTTATCCAGCAATTATTCTGTTAAAGGTTTCTGATGATCCAAAAAATGATCACAAGGAAGCTTGAGTGTTTTCCTGAGCAAGTTCATTGAGAAGCCATCCATAAGCAGTCTTCAAACTCCTGTATCCCCAGCCAATATCCTAGATCCCTTACAAGCTACGTTTAGGCGGCTAGGATATGGACAAAACAAAGCACTGGTGGCCCTGACAGATCTTTTGCTATCAATAGATACTGAGCAGACATATATTCTCAAGAATCCTGAATCTCTCCACACCATTCAATATGATCATCTATGAGATGGCAGAGGTCCAAAGAATGCATGAAAATAGTTTGTCTTTCCTGAAAGACCCTTGGAACACACCTTAAAGACTAGTGATAGGAAACTGCACCTCTACCAATGGATCCTTCACCTTTTAAGTTCCACAAGGCTAATTTTCTCCCTGATCCTATTTCATATTTATAGGCAGCCATTAAGAGAAACTATGAGAGGTCATGGGCTCTGTAACAGATACGGCAATTTCCTGCAATATCCTTGAAAAACCTTACTGAATTAAGCTAAAGTATCTTTGGAGTCCATTGTATTAAATGAAAAAGTTATGTACTATGTGGGCAAGGACTGTATGTAACCTAGGGTTGCCAACCTTCTAATTGCACAAAACTGAACACCCTTGCCCCACTCCCTGCTCTGAGGCCCTGCCCCTGCCCTGCCCCTTCTTCGAGGCCCCATCCCGCCCACTCCATCCCATCTCCATTTCTGGAGAGAAAGCAAAGGGCAGACACTGGCAGTCCGGGTTGCTGGGAATATCACAGTGTAGGCAGGGAACTGTGCAGCCTGGAGGGAGAGAGAAGTGGGTCTTTACTCAAGAGAGGTGATAGCTGAGGAGCCAGGACCCTAGAGGTGGTGCCATTGGTAAAGAACAGAGGGGAAATACAGATGCAATTGCCCTGAACTGTGACGGACTCCACTGCCAACAATAAACTGACTCTATCCTTCATAATCTACATCACCATCGTTGCCACAGGCTTCCAGCTAAGCCAGTTTCTGGCCAAAATTTCTAAGAGCTCAAAGCCACAGTGCAGTCCCGAGTAGTCGATACATGTTGCCAAAACAATCCATAGAACAGATATTTTTCTGGATTCCTTGCTGACACCAAGCTTCCACATCAGCAAGTTATAAATGTTCTACTATCTCCAACTGGCTAAGAGATAGCATCCCAACCTCATGGATGATATCCGGGCCTCAGCAATATGTACCTTTGTCACCTGATGTCTGGATTACAGCAATGTAGTTTAGCTGCACTTCATAACATCTGCCCTGAGAAAACTGTAATTGGTACAGAACACAGCAACTTGCTTCCTCAGTAACATGGGTTGCCATAAGCACACCATCATCCTTGTATTCTGCTCAATCTACTGACTCCCAATATAATATCTAACTGAGAACTGTCCTCACTTTCCAGGTGCCAAATATTATCTCCATTTTTAACATTGTGCAAGTACACCTATAACTTCAGATATTACAACCATAAAGAACAACAATTTACAACAAATTGCCACTGCATATCGGTTTTCTCTCTAAGGGCTACCTCACTCATTAGGATAGCACCAGATTGATGCTACAGTACCAGCAACGGAAAATAAAATCTAAAAAGGAAGGGTATGTTCATCTCCACACACAGTCATTCCATCACAAATGTATGAAAAATAGTTACCCTAGTACCAGCCTTCATGTTATTCACTCACAATATAAGTCCCTAAGCAAATCCCAGATTAGGATGAAACAGTCCAAGTTCTCCTAGTGTACATTTCCTTCGCACACTTTGCAACCATCCCTTAAAATATTAATCTATGCCTCCATACAGAATCATGACTGGATTTTCCAGTTCATCAGAATTATTAATGTCAAACTTAATAAGTTACTGTGCCTCAGCACCAAAAGCTTAGTTTATGGGGTGAAGACATTTGAAAAATGTAGCCTTGCCAGCAAAATAGCCAAAGACTGGATGCTGTCATACTATGAATCAGTTCCACAGAGCATCCAATGGATCTTCCACAAGGGAACGATTTAAATTATATTTCAATCAAGCCTTGTGCCTCATGAGAAGAAGAAACATAATTAGATCATTAATAGAAAACAACAAAACTTTCAATCAGTTCCAGCATTTTTCTGCAGTATGTTTGAACAATTTAATGAATTAGCACATCCTCTCCCCCCAAAAAACTCAAAGCCAATGTTAATTTAAAAAGAGTCACCTCTTCTTTTCAAAGTCTACTAGTCCACTTAATCAATACCTCTTAAAAAGGATACAGACCACACAGGTCCTTGTTCAGCAATGGATTAAAATAAAAAAAATTGCTCTTCAAAGTGCTATTTTCAGTATGGTGATTGATTACGCTTCATCATGGATTATGCTTATCAATTTAGATATATATAATATAAACCCCTATGCTAATATATACGGTGGTATCCATAAAATAAAGCATTTGCCATGCCTCAGTTACACTCTGCTCACTTCTTATTCTCTGCCAGGTCTATGCCTAATGTTTTAAACCTCTGTGCAACTTTCAAACAAACAAGGGGCTTTTGTATTTATTTTCTTAAATACCAGTCTAGTATGTTTCTTCCCATATGTAGAAGTTTCCACAAAGCTTACATGAGCCTAACATGCAGGATGGACAATATTCAGTTCTGGATCAATGAGAGATTGAAAGTCCAATATCTTGTGATTTTTCAGGTCTAGAAATAGGTGCCCTATCCCTTTGGAAAGAATGATTCTCCACATTTCGTGGTGCAATGTTTTTGTTTATCCTCAGCAGATTGCAAGATATGACCTTAAATTTGTAACATCATAAAGAAAAAAATTGTTTTAGCTAATTTCTAATTTTTTTTAAAAAATATATTCGTTATACATTTTCCTATCCGTCTATACTGTTGGATATATGATACTGAAGGGAGTCTGGTTTTCTAGGTCAAAAAATATAAAAATTACTACTGATACTTCCCTTCCCTCCATTCTCTAAAATCAATTTTCTCTTAACAATTTTGACATATGCAGAATACGTTGTGGTGTAAAGGATAGAATATACCTTAAAATGGAAAGAGAGACAACCTCTCCATTCCATCAACAATATGTATTTGGGGGTGTGTGTAGAGGTGCGGGAGGGAGAAGGCGGTGGAAGGGGTCTGTAACTGCCTACGCATCCATTACAAGTGATTAGGGGCTTGCCAAAGTTCCCAACTTTTATTTCACATAGGATTCCATTAAACCCTACTGACCATATATGGGAGCTGCTAAAATCTTAGGATACACGACTAATTTCACAGCTGTAACTCACGACTGGTACAGTTCCACCCGTGGTAGCAACTATGGAAGCTGTAAAGTAGGCAGGGTTCAGGTATAAGTGTAGAGGACATGGTAGTAAAAAATTCCTGAACCTTGACTATGCTAAAGTTTCCACTAGTGAAGCTACACCAGTGGTGTATTATAGTTATGAAGAGAGCTTGTGTAGCCAGGGCCAAAGAGACAGACTCCATCAATATTTAATGCATAGGAATATGTTGTTTTCATAGTGTGAAGTGGAAAATCTGCCTCATCACAGTCAATTCAAACTTATGCTCCTGACAGTGTCACTTCTAATGTCCCAAAACTTGTTGGTTTTATAGCCTCTACTGTTAGTGCCAGTGATGCACTCAAAAGAACAAGAGTCACTTTCTGGAACTTCACATACCAAGATGAGACTATATCTCACTCCTGAAAGAAATAACTGCTGGTATGCAAAAGAGATGGGCTCATGCTGCGAAGTACAGGTCCATATTGGAACATTCCCAAAGTTTTTACAACTGGGGAAACAAAGTTAACTAATCAGCACAGAGCCACACAGAAATCTATGCAAAAGCACTGGTAATCAGGGGTCCCTGCCTTCTAACCCCAAACTCAATATTTTACTGTCTCTGTATGAGAGTGAAATTAGTTCAAATTATGTTTCTGTCCTGAAGCTGTACAGTGGGATGCCATAACATGCACATCAAGAAGAATAAACAAACACAAAAGAAACTTACTCATAGTAGGAATAAAAAAGTTCAGAGTTGTTTTAGTTCATTTTCTATAGACCTTTATTTTGTTTATAATGAAATTTCAATCTGCTTACAGTGAAGTATGACTGCTATAAATTAAGTTCCACTGAGATAATCACCTAACCGAAGATGTAAATAGCTGACTCCTGGTCTTACTACAGTTTCTCTTTTCTGGGAGTAATCCACATGCTACCAATATCACAGCTGCTAGACTTCCTTGAAATTCCATGGGGAAGAGGAGGAGATCTTTTGCAAAATAATACCTCCTCCCATTAATGAAATTAGTCTTCAAAAATGATCTATGAAAACCACACCACTAATATGTGTGCTTCATTTTGCTCTATGTCTGAGCATGTGTCTCAGTTAAGGAATATGATTAAAGTCACAGCCACACTACAAGTTTTAATAGTGTTATAACTAAATAGCTGACTGATCTATTTTTATAAAGTAAACAGGGCTGTGCTGAGCTCCACTGTATTTGAAGAAAGGAATTGTTCCTGCACTGGATTGAATAAATGTCTGCTTAAGAAAAATGTGATATATCAAGATGACATGCATGTCTATGTTCAAAGGAAGTTTGTGCATAGGGGCAAGAAGTCATTAGCCTTTCACATTTGAAGACATACTTTCAAATTATTTTCAGAACACAACAAGTATGAAGTGGGTGGTCTCAACTTAGTGCGTAATTAACATCTGTCCATTTTAGTATACAATTTTAAAAATAGCTACATGTCAGCCTCTTCTCAGAAAATGACTATGTCTGAAAGTGCACAGGATAGTTTAGGATTACATCAAATGGACAAAGAAATGTGGTAAGTTGCTTGCCTACACTATACAGGACTCTGTTTAGTGTTAGTTTCCCATGTTCATGATCACCAGATTCTCCTCAAAATGTTTTAACAATACAAAAAAGAAAAAGAACTAATACATTGTAGATGTACATTGGGGAAAACATTTGTAGATAAAGTCATATTTGGCAAACTTCTACAGTTTTATATTTGATCAAAGATGCATTAAATTACTGAAGTGTTTTTTCTCTTCTTTCCTTTTTTGCATTTTCTGTCCCATTTTGACTGATTATCAAAGCCTCTTTATTCATTTCACTATGAATTTCCAAGGCACCCACCACTTTAGCATTTAGGCATTATACACGTAAATACTATGAGAAGTGGGGAAGAGAAGGATCGCCACCTCATTCTTATGTGTAACCAGACCACTTCCCATAGAAGAAGCCTCCCCCTTACTGATTCATTCAATCTGGTATTTGTAATAACACAAATTCTTCCACAGGGCTGAATTTTGATGTGAGTTGCTGAATGAATCAGGAAGGACAAGGAGGTGGCAGACTGGACTAGTGTTTACAAATATCTCAGTAATCAAAAATTGTCATAAACCATACAGCGCATGATAGCTAAATTTACTTTAATTGGAGTTCAATTTTCCTGCCTGTTTCCTGAGCAAATGCTGTCACGTACAGTGCATGCATAGGCTCTGCAGTGAAGCTGCTGGTTACCACACAAATCTTAAAAAAACCCTGATTTAATTTACTCATTTAAGGCCAAAACTTGGACCCCTGGGGGAAAAAAAACCCACTAGTAAATGGGATCTATACAGTGTCTGATGGAGTAGAATGCAGAATCATCTCCCATGCAAGATTGTATAGGATGCAGGACTCTTGTCCAGCAGTAGCTCCAATAGTGTTTAAGCTACTCATCAACAGATTGTAGTAGAAGCTGCTGCTCCTGTTCTCCCCCTGTACTGGGTTGGGGTTTGACCAGTAGGTCAGTGTAATTCCCCATTCCACTGACTGCTCTTTACACCCATTGACATGGGGAGACTATTTGTAGAGTACAGCTCAGTGACACACTGAAAGCATAGAGTCATCTGCACATCCTCTCCTTGACCTGGCTAGTTCTCCTGCTTTTGAGGACTTCTGTTGCTCTACAACAGCTGGGATGATTTTTCCCTTATTAGGTATCTTTGGTCTCTTTTTCCTCCTTATCATCTCACACTAGTTGAGCTTCTCATTCCCCCGGCCCGCAATTTTCCACCAATATTCCATGTTGATGAACTTGATATATATCTCAAACCTAACAGGAGAGTTAGACTGTGAAAGGTCTTCCTCTGTCATATGACTAGCAACCTCTATTTTGCTTTGCTGTAAAACTACAACATTCCTTTTCTTTGAACGTATAGACTACATGCTAGAGTGATAGTGTTAAACAAGGTTCTTGTTAATTGACAACCTGGAAACAGTGCAGAATGATTAGCCAAAAGAAGTAACAGATAATAAAAGACATTAAAAAAAACCACACATGTTTTACCTGTGGGTTCCTAACTACACAACCACCAGACGTGCTCTCGCCATGTCACTCTTTTTGACAGCCCATTGAAGTCCAAGTCTAGGGACTTTCAGGTAGTCATAAGGTCCATTAATTGTGCTTAGCATTTGATTGACTGTTTTGTTCTTGACATTTCCAATTTTGTTTTTGCTCGGTTGTGTTTCAGTGTATGAAACTGTAGCATCTAGCTAAGTAACTAGCATTATAGAAATTAGTAAAATAAACAGTAAAACCATTTTCCCCCATTTTTTGAGTACACATCATTTTAGAATCATTACATAGTACTCTTCTTCCATGTTTCTCAGATAACTAGGTCCCAAACCATTATTGCTTTCTTTCATCAGCTACAAAGGACAAGAGTCCAATTCACAAGAAGCATGAAGCTACTCCAGCACTTCTCAAAGCTCAGTAAGTGAAACAGGAAAAAACTCAAACAGCAAAGATTTAGATTTCTCCCTTAAAGCCACAGTTCTTTGTTTCCATGCCAGTAGACAGTGCAATCCAAATCTGAGCAATTTTGTCTGAAAAGATAACATGAAAATTCTTTACAGGGAGAAAAACCTCAAGTCAATACCAAATGGACACATCCAGGATTCCCTGAGCTGTCAACGATTCAGACCCATTGTGCGAGACTTCGTAGATATTATGGTGGAAGTGAAAAAAAAATATTTCTTCACTTCTCACACAGTCCTGCCATATAATATTTTTTTAAAAGCCTGAATGTCACAATGAATTGGACTCAGCATAAGACTTCCACCACTGGCACTTTAACTGTCCCCGTTCTCGCTTCATCGGTTGCAGGTCATCTGTGAACTATTTGAGTATGCAGACAAAGCACAAATACCTGTGCACAACTGCAAACATTTAAGTGGAAATCATATCAACATAATTGCCAAAGGTGCATGTGTATAAATTACTCAAGGTTCAGAAATCAGCAGCACTGTATATGCTTAGACATACAATAAAAAAATAGAAAACAGTTTAAAACTATTTTTTTTTTTGGTCAAAACCTGTGCCAAGTTCAGGGCTAGCTGCATCTTTAACTCTTCTTGGTCTTGGAGAGTAGCCCCCACATATGTTAGGGGTTGATGCCTTCACCTGTCCTGGGGTGGAATCCTGTGATTCTCTCCTCTTAGATTGGGTCCCCTATATACCATGATTACGCAGGAGGTTTGACTGGGTTCCATCAGGTGTTTTATTGCAGTGTAAATATACACAGAGGGTACGTCTACACTACCCGCCGGATAGTGATTGATCTATCGGGGATCGATTTATGGAATCTAGTGTAGACACGATAAATTGATCCCCGGTCGCTCTGCCATCGACTCCGGAACTCCACCACAGCGAGAGGCGGAAGCGGAGTCGACAGGGGAGTGGCGACCGTCGATCCCGCGCCGGGAGGACGTGAAGTAAGTGATTCTAAGTCAATCTAAGATACATCGACTTCAGCTACGCTATTCTCATAGCTGAAGTTGCATATCTTAGATCGATCCCCCTCCCCCCCCCCCCAGTGTAGACCAGGCCAGAGTCACAGCTAAATACAAGGTGGAACGGATTGTTAAGCATAGGAAGTTAACACATGTTGCACAAAACCAATTTAAATGTAGTAGGCAATTAACACCCCTGCAGTCCTATGATGAAGGAGAGTTAGTGGATTAAGACTGTTTTAAAGAGCCATAAATCCAGTGTCTTTACTGAGCCCATGATTTTTAGTGTCTAGCGAAGTTATGGACCTAAGCTCCCAGGCTCATTTTTTGAATATGTTGTGCAAGTTTCCTTCGAGGACCAGGACTGAGAGGTCAAACATGGAGTGATCTTTTGTGAAAAGCATCAGCCCATGGGTGATATGGTGTTTGTCTTTTATCATTTTTCTGGGTGAGTTCATTTGGGAGCATAGTGATTGTCTCGTTTTACCCACCCAGTTGCTATTGGGGCATTCTGTGCACTAGATGAGGCACATCACATGTCGTGATAGGTATGTGTAACATCCATGGATCTTGAAAGTGTGTTGTGGGGGGTGGGGTATCGATCATGGTAGCAGTGGAGATATGTCTGCAGATTTTGCATCTGTTGTTATGGCAGGGTCTGGTGCCACTTTGAGTTGATAGGTCCTGGTCTGTGGAGAGCTTGCTTCTGACAATGAGCTTGGCAAGGTTGGGGGGCGGTTGTTTGAAGGCCAGAAGAGGAAGTTCAGGAAAAATTTCTTTCAGGATATGGTCCCTATTGCACATGGGTTCTAATTATTTAATGATACTCCATGTGGGTTTCAGTGTGGGGTGGTAAGTGACAACTAGGGGTGTGCAGCGTTTTTCCCCCATATTGAATCAGCTTCTGTCGGGGTATTTGGATGGCCCATACCATGATGCGATCTACTTCTCTGCTAGAGTGTCATTGTTCAGTGAACATGGTTTTAAGTGTGCTAAGGCATGTATCCCTCACTTTCTCCTTGAAGCATATTCTGTGATATCTGAATGGCAGTAAATAACAGTTTTTTGTTGTGTTTGGGGTGGTTACCAGATCTGTGAAGGTAGGTGTGGTGATCCGTGAGTTTCTTGTATACAATTATCTGTAGGGTTCTATTGTTGAAGCTGAACATCCAGTGTCCTGGATGTTGATTCTGGTGCAGGAGTGTTCTAGAGAGAGTTTGATGAATGACTAGTGGTTGCTGAAGTTGTGGTGGAAGTATATTTATTGTTAGTTCTGATGAATTAAAAGAGGAAAAGTAAAAAAAGAAAATAGAGCAATAAAATAACTTTTGCATTGTATATTATATTTCCTAGTCATTGGCATGTATTTACAATTGTAAACATGGAGACTTTTCTGAACTTCTACAAACAATAAAGAGATAATCCACTAGATAAGCTGAAGAGTTCATATAGATGTTCATATAGTAACTCACAGACATTAGTCAATAAGAACATAAGAACGGCCATACTGGGTCAGACCAAAGATCCATCTAGCCCAGTATCCTGTCTTCTGACAGTGGTCAATGCCAGGTGCTTCAGAGGGAATCAACAGAACAGGTAATCATCGGGTGATCCATCCCATCACCCATTCCCAGCTTCTGGCAAACAGATGCTAGCAAAACCATCCCTTCCCATCCTGGTTAATAGCCATTGATGGACTTATCCTCCATGAATGCATCTAGTTCTTTTTTTAACCCTGTTACAGTCTTGGCCTTCACAACATGCTTTGGCAAGGAATTCCACAGGTTGACTGTGTGTTGTGTGAAGAAATACTTCCTTATGTTTGTTTTAAACCTGCTGCCTATTAATTTCATTTGGTGACCCTTAGTTCCTGTGTTATGAGAAGTAAATAACACTTCCATATTTACTTTCTCCACATTAGTCATGACTTTATAGAGCTCTATCTTATCCCCCCTTAGTCATCTCTTTTCCAAGCTGAAAAGTCCCTGTGTTATTAATCTCTCCTCATATGGAAGCTGTTCCATACCCCTAATCATTGATGTTGCTCTTTTCTGTACTTTACAATTCCAATATATCTTGGAAAACATTTATCTGAACTGGTGTGTTTACAATTAGAGGTGGTCAAAATAGTTTATTTGCTGAAAAATGCAGTTTGGGGTTGACTAAAATTATTGAGAGATTTGATCCAGTCACTGAATGGTTTTGACCAAAAACAATTTTTTTTTGAGGGGTGGGAGAGGTTAAATTCCCATGGGGACCTAAGCATCATTCAGAAAACCAGCAGAGAGGCAAGTGGTAGCACCCTCATTATCCTCTATAGGCCCATGGTTAGGGTACTCACATGGGATGTGTAAGACTTGGGTTCAAGACCACAGTCTAATTATAGCCAGGATTTAAACATGCATCTACCACCTCCCAGAACAGTGTCCTAACCCCCAGGGTATGTGGTATTCTGTGGTGGGTCTCTCAGTTTCCTCTATTGAAACTGTTCCACTTCGCATAAATACTTAAATAGTCATTGGGCTAGAGAGCAAGAATGACTAGATAACCTGGTGGTTGGAGGGATGACACTTGGGTTCCAGTCCCTGCTTCAGTTAATAATTATTTATACAAAGTGGAACAGCAAGATCGGACTCCAAACACCTCTGATGTATTGTTGTATTATAGGGAAAGCTTATAGCAACCCCTATATTTAGGTTGCCTAACAACTTCCATTGTAAAAATAATCTGGTGACATTTTCTTGAGAAGCTCTTACATGTCTACTGTTTGCAGCAGGCATTTGGAATTCAGGAGTGGAAAAGCCCAGTCCGGCTTGAGAAGTCCCTTTTCTTAGCCATGTTAAATTCTATTCAGGTTTAGCTTAGTTATAAACTGCTAAGATCACCACTTTCCTTCTCCTGCTTGCATTCCTCAGGAAAATTATAGCACCGTGTCTAAGTAATAACGGAACATGAATATTTTAAAGAGGTAACCCCATGTCACTCCCAAAGCACCAACAACCACCACTGCCAACTCACAGCAATACACATTGCACTGGCAATCCCTGGCAATTGATAAAACAACTGTAGCAGTGGGAGACTTTGCAACCTAATTAATTTTCTTTAAAGTTAGGCTTTTGGTATGTGGTTATATATTATATACAAAGAGAGAGAGAGAGAGAGAGAGAGACACTGTATGTGTTTCAAAATACCGCATTACACTATTATTTCACAAAGGAAAACATTTTACATTTTAAAGAAATGTCATGCTCTACCATTTATCTAATCTAATTATTGCAATTAAAGGGCCCAAACCCGATTTTTATGTACACCAGTGTAATTCCAATGACTTCAAAGGACCTACTCTTGATATACACCTGTAAATAGAGCCCTTGGAGGGCTAATGGGTAGCACATCCAATATCACTTTTTAAGCTTCCTCTCCAGTTGGGGCATTTTCTGCAGGTCTGGAGAGGCAAGGCTATCTGCGCCCAGTACTGTCCTTTACCCCCTATGGGCCCAGTGTGGAATTTGTACACCCCATCACAACATCCAAGTGAGAGATTAAATCACAGAGACTAAGGAAATTGTTAAAATACATCTATTACAGAAAGGAGGTGGAAGTGTTCCCCACACACTAGCTGATTTGTTCCAATTGTGTTGGAGTGATTATGGAAAACCTACTAAGAAGTTGAAACAATACATATCAGGATTATGTGGCTGCATGGTCACTATTGTACAAAACTAACCAAAACTTGATCCTGTATGCAGAAAGCCTTGTCGGTTGGGGTTTTGTGTTTTTCCTTTTTATGTACCGCATCCATTTAAATCTTATATCATGCTTTCTGCATCTACTTATTTCAGCCTTATTTTTGTTAGCTTTTGCTTTAAATACTTCACCACATGCTGAATTGCATGTTATTTGGGGTGTTTTGATTTTCTATAAAAATGGATGAATATGAAAACTTGCATCATAATTCAAGCAAATGCCAGAATTTTATTCAAGCCATGAAGAAGAGCATGGTCTAGTAGTTAGATCAATGAATTGGAAGTCAAGACTCATGGGATCTATTCTTCTCTGCTACTGATTTGCTGAGTGGCTTTGGCCAAGTTTCTTATGGCTAAATAACAAGTGACCAAGCGCAGCCATCACACCAGATGATCATCTGGCCCAGGGGAGGATCTCCAGTTCCATGGAAAAATTTGTGGGAGGGAGAAAATTCCAATAGGAAAACCTAATGAGTCAAAACTTAGATTTTCTCTCATTTACCAGGTAGGTGGAAAATCTAAGCTCTCACATTCTGAAGGGAGTGTGGCTTGGAAACTTTGCAGAGCCCTAAGGCTTTGCAGGAAAATCAGGTTGCTGGTACACAGATTTTGGACTTACAGTGCAGGGATCCAGACCCTTCTTGACTTTCCCATCTGCTTCCTCCATCACAGCATGGAACATTGTATAGATTTATATTTAGAAATCCACCTGGTTAGCAAGAGCACAACTTGGGAAGAGCAAATGCTCAATTCCACCTCACTCACTTTTGACATGCAGACACGTGCCACTTCTCCCCACCCATACCAACCACCAGAGTTCCACCTTCTGTTAAGCCTGAAGAGAAGCTCAGAAGAGCTTGTGGTAGGGGGAGGAAGTATGTTATGGAGGTGCTGTTCCCTACCACGTGCCCTCTATTTCTGCTGGCTTTTGCTCCCCTCTACCTGTGCACATGTAATGGAGGATCAAACAATAAATGCCTCAGTTTACTCATATGAAAAAATGGATTCTATATGTCACAAAGGTAGTGTGTGTCTTAATGAGCGTTCAACCATAGTGTTATTTCTATATTTAAGTTCACTTACTGGTGTAATAGCTGTACATCCTGTCATCTGTGGTATGCTCAACTTCAGACAGAACTAAAAATCAGCGAGATGGGTAGCCAGAAGTCACCTACTATAGGACAGGCCCAACAAGAAAAATAACAGAACATCACTGGCCATCACATACAGCACCCAGCTAAAACCTCTCCAGTGCATCATCAACGATCTATAACCTATCTTCGAAAACGATCCCCCACTCTCACAGATATTGGGAGGCAGGCCAGACCTCACTTACAGATAGCCCCCCAACCTGAAGCAAATACTGACCAGCAACTATACACCACAGAAACACTAACCCAGGAACCAATCCCTGTAACAAACCCTGTTGCCTTCTATGTCCCCATATCTACCCTAGTGACACCATCATAGGACCCAGCCACACCATCGGAAGCTCATTCACCTGCACATCTACTAATGTGATATGTGCCATCATGTGCCAGCAATGCCCCTCTGCCATGTACATTGGCCAAACCGGACAGTCTCTACGTAAAAGGATAAATGGACACAAATCAGACATCAGGAATGGTAACATACAAAAGCCAGTAGGAGAACACTTCAATCTCCCTGGACACCCAATAACAGATTTAAAAGTAGCCATTCTTCAACAAAAAAAAAACTTCAAAAACAGACTTCAAAGAGAAACTGCTGAGCTACAATTCGTTTGCAAACTTAACACCATCAATTTGGGCTTGAATAGGTACTGTGAGTGGTTGGCTCACTACAAAAGCAATTTTCCCCTCTCCTTGTATTGACACCTCCTCATCAATTATTGGGAGTGGACCACATCCACACTGACCTAATTGGCCTTCAACACTGGGTCTCCACTTGTAAAGTAAATCCCTTCTCTTCATGTGCCAATATATATTTATGCCTGTTTCTGTAATTTTCACTCCATGCATCTGAAGAAGTGAGTTTTTTACCCACAAAAGCTTATGCCCAAATAAATCCTTTAGTCTTTAAGGTGCCACTGGACTCCTCCTTGTTTTGTGGCTAAAGACTAACATGGCTACTCCTCTAATACTTCAGACAGAACTTGCATTAATAGGAAATCTAAGGATACATCTACACCAGTGGTTTTCAATGGAGGTGCAGACCCTTTTGGAAATCTTAGCTATAGTCTGCGGACCCCCAGGGATCCATGGGCGACAGGTTGAAAACCAATGGTCTACACTATGGAGCCCATGCCGGCATAGCCCCTTAGTGTAAATGCAGTCTGTACCAACAGAAGGAGTTTTTCTGTTGATGTAGGAACACTGCCTCCCTGACTGGCATTAGCTACATGAACAGAAGCCCTCTTCCATCAACATCATTGTATCCACACTGGATGTCTTGTTGGCACAGATATGTCGGTCTGGGATGTGAGGGGTTTCATACCCGTGACCAACATAGCTATGCAGACATAGGCTTGGTCTACACTTAAAAGATAAGACAAAAAGAGCAATAGCTATTCTAGATTGTTCAGAACATCTTTTAGCTGCTTTAGTGTGCCACCAAAGTAGACAATGTAAAACGGGTTATGTCAGTTGCCCATTGCACAAAAATTAAATGAAAAAATGCCATCCTTTTTTGTCTTTTGGATTACTTAATTTTAAAATATTATATGGTGAGAGAGAACCACTTATCTACAAATTCCAAAGTTCTGCAGTCCATCGTTTTTAAAATAGAAGGCCTGAAAAATCATGACTCAAAAATGTGAACTTTCTTTGAGGCCCCATTTTTAATTCATTATAACTCAAACTGCTTAGCAGGTTTACTTCAAAATATTCAGAAAATTCAATCTCTACTCACAGGTTATGTGCTGTAAGTTTGGGAAGATATACTTTATTCTTCATGCAAAACAAAGAGGTTGAATCCTTTGTTTAAATGCAAAACAGAACCCAAAATTAGCTATGTCATTGCTACAGCTCCTCCATAATAAGTCAATAAGAGTGTATAGTAAAATTTCCCTTAGCATCTCTATTAGTCAGATTCTTTTAAATTCTATAATAAACTTTAATTATTACCAGGACAGGAATATTTTTTTAAAAAGTTCTTGAAATTTGGAGTCCTTAAAATGACCATTCATTTCATATTTCAGTATTTAGGCCAGTGAAGGAAGGCGTAAATTCACAAGAGAAGTAGATTTATGAAGGATTTTGTTTCTTAAGCAAGTGGACATCGCACAGACTTGAAGTGTCATCCAAGTCATGATAGAGCATAATGGTCACATGACAGTGTTTTTTTAACTAGAGGGAAGCCTGAACTGGTACTCAATTGGATCCAGATTCTCTAAACTTCAGGAGAACTCAGAGAGAGTCAATCACCTACAATGTTGTATTTGTTATAAATGAAAAGTTAAATCAGAAGTTGCAGGGAGGACGGAAGTGAAAAGAATAAAAGTGTAAGGAAGAGGACAGTATTCAGAATCAGGTAATTCTGAAATCTCCTTTACTCCAACTGGACATTCAGGATTGCTGGTAAAAATACACGTGTTCTAGCATACGTCAGAAAGAAGGAAAAGACAAAAAACATTACCACATGCTGGCAGTCTGCAGACAAAGGGGAAAAGGGATGCCAGCCATCCCTTAAATAACCTTTGGGAAAGTCCAGTGAAGTCTAAAATTTACTAATATTTATCAAATACACAATGCTAAAATGCTTCTATTTTATTTCTACTTTAACATAATATTTTAAGACTCTATGATAATTATATTTGTCTTTTTGTTCCTGAGTTATATTAATAATATGAGATGTTTTGTAATCATATAAGACACTTGATCACTTGTATGTTAAATGGTCACAAAGAACACTGCTATCGTTAAGTCAGGATTTAAAGCCCATATTGATATGAAACACTGCTGTAAATCCTTTATCATCTAAAATTACATTACAGTTTTAAAGGAGGAATTAACTTTTTTCATTTACTTCTCCTTTTAAAATTACATCCTTGACTCAGCACCATTGTTAGATCCACTAGAAACAGTTCAATACAAGGGACGTTATAATCCCTCCATACTCTCAACCAAGTTGTTTGCATTAATTCACATTCAACATAATCAGCTTTAATATAGTTTTTATACATACCAAAACCTCTTTTCAAAACCAGCCTTCTATTTAAAGAAGAGCTTCCCACTCAGTTGGAAGTGTTTTGCCTGGGAAAGGCCTTGATACTCAATCTAAAACTAATTGTAGGACAATAAATTTTAAAAAATGAAAATGAACATGCCTACATTGGCAGCAACACATTTGTATGTTTTGTGTTTGCAATGATCTTATAGTTCTTCAATGGAGATATTTAGCAGCATTTTAAAAGAAAAAAATGAAATTGATTGTATACATATTTTATTACAAAAACAGGCTTATAGTGCCTGTCACCTTGGCAACTAGGCACTGCATTTAAAGAGATTTAAACACAGTTAAAAACAAAATCAGTCAAACACTTGGTAAAAAAAATGGGCCTTACAATGTATATGAAAGATTGCTAAATGTCAGTCAAGAAGAATGAATTCCTAAGGTGAGACCTCAGTTAGGAAAGCCAAGCCAGTTTGTACTAATTTAGGAATAGCAACAGCTTCCAAACTGATCTTAATTTCTTAGGAATTCTAGATACAAATGGAGTGTTCTGATTTGCAGGGAATGAAATATATTTACATGTGTACACATGAATGGGTCTTGCTTTCAGTTCTACAAAAGCAAAAAAGACACTTCAGGTATTGCATTTCCTGAGAATTATTTTACTTCTTAGGTTGTGAAGTCACTCCCTGTCTGCTTCATCAATCCCATCTGATGTACACATTAATTGTCCCAAAAGGCACTCTTTCGAGTGATATATAGCTGTAGTAATTCACAAAAAAATAAACCTAGAAGTCTAATAGTCATGTCTTAATAACTGAAATCAATATATTCTCTGAACATAGTGAGATAGAGACAATCTCACTAGTATTAGCATAAAAAATTAGATGCAAAATCATTCCAAAATTGAGTAATATAAAGTTGGTATTAATATACATATACACAGTATGTACAATACATTTATTTTTATACATTTGAAATTATGAATACTACACAATGGAATAATCCAAAGAGATCTAATTAACCAGACTACAACTTTGGGGACCAATAAAGGATATAGATTTATAGGTTAAAATATAGGTTAACTAGAAGCTAAGAATGCAACAGGGACAAGTGGATGGTTTGAAATCATACACTTCATATGTAATGTAATTGCATGAGCTAAGGCATAGGAATTTATTTTCTGCTTTTCATTGCTTAGTCTCTAGTTATAGTCAGGTTTCATGCCACATGAAGCCTTCAAAATTCTGATCTGTCAGTCCTCTGTGTAATTGTTGTGTTGCATTAACTGAATCTGGAGAATATACAGAATTAAACTACCTTGTTCTCTAATCCAAAATGAAAAAGGGTGAGTTATTCTCGATACGTGTTTGGAATCAACGCCAGGGCACATATTTTGGCTTCAAGAGTACAAGGAAATTAATGCCAGTGGTTTCTTCATCAGGTGGCAGTTGGCATAAATTAAAGATATTATAATATTAAAACTAAACATTATGAATCAAAGCTGTCTGATATATGATTGTGGTTTGTCTACTCAATAGCTTAATTAGGTAATTCTCCGATAGAAATCAATATCCACTATAGAGCTAAGACACATTAATCAAAATTATTGGAAAAAAATATTTGAAACAAAACCACAGTTACATCTGTCATTATGGCTTTTATACCAGTAAATGTAAATAAGAATGTTCACCTTTCCCCACTCTGTATCTTTATAATATATACTACTACAATATGTCCATAAAGGGGTAACCCTGGACTGAAAATTAAACACAACTATAGAGAAGCACCAATACAATAGAGGATATCTAGCTTTTAATAGCTTCAGAATCACATAATTTTTTCACAGATCAGCACCAGCCAACCAAGAAGCAGTATCAACAGGCATTTTAGGAAAAAAGCAGCATCTCTCTCAGCTGTCTGTTAACTTCAAAGATGTATGGACTTTTGTTTTGTGTATATAACCTCTTTGCAAGTATCAGAGTTACATTTTGTTTGGAATGAGTGATGTACTCTAGATTTCTCTATCAATAAATAATGAACAATTGTTGCATACTTCTATTCTGATATTATCATGCATGAGCAATCCAAGGAGTCCACTTGTCACATCTCTACTGGCTCATTTTTCACTCTTTGTTCTCATGACACTTCGTACATCATTTAGATAAGATTTATTTGTAAAATTCCCATTGCACACATCTGACAACAGATTTTTGGAAATTTATCACGTTTTGCTCTTATTTCATGTCTCAACAATAAGTTTCAATGAACAATATGATGACCGATGGCCATTTATTCTGACGAATCAGACAAATAGTAATGGAACTCTTGATTTTCTGCTTCGTATAATGATCATTTAATCAATGAACAGAATGAACTGCATATTTGTTTCACAATTACATATTCTAATTTTTTCTATGCCACAAGATATGTAAATGATGAAATTTGCCCTCCACTTTCCACTCTTTCTCTCTCCCCGCTTTATCTACTTCTTGTATGTAACTTTGAATCCACAGGTACCTTATGCATCATCACCGCCACCACACTCACACACAGAAAAATGATTTTTTTCAGTATAAAGTTTTATGGATGAATAATGAATCTGTGCTGTTAAGGTGCATGACTGGATAAATATGCCTTTAAAAAGCTCTTAACATTGACATAAACAAAGGGCCTGATCCTGCAACCTTCACTAATAAATATTCCCATTGAAACCAATAGTGCTAACATGAGTTAGAGTTTAGATTATACTCCAATTTAGTTTAATTATGATCAGTTTCAGGAGCATTACTAAATACACTATGAAAAATCCATGATGCCGAATACAGAACTTTGCTGGAGGCATCTCTTCACTGTGGAAATGCTTGGCATCTAATGCTGTGAAGTGGTTATCATCCTCAAGTCTCCCTGAATTCAATAAGAGTTTTGCCAGTGTATGAAACTCAGAACTGGCCAAAAATGATCTTTCAGTAACTGAATGTATTAAAGGAAGCCCTAGTAAATTTGTTTCCATCAACCAACTATAGAAGATAGATTGTCTGTTTTATAATAATCAATTATGGAATTTATTTGGTAAAAGTCAATTATAGATCTATATTTAAGAAATTAGTCAGTCTAAAAATTAAGCCTACAAAGATTTTATTAATATAAACTCACACTATATGCTCAAAAATGAAGTTTACGGTAATTTTATGCGGCCTCCATGTTAACTTTTAAAGTCTATTTCAGAAATCAGTTTTCAGAAATAAGAAGATAAATTGTATACCACTTTGCAAATAATGGCAACATTTAGTTTATATTCTACAATAATCCCAGATTTCTTGTATTATTGTATCTTTATTGCTTCTTTTCACTGTATTTGAGACAACTGAAGAATAAGAAATAATTCTGCTGCAAATAATAAAACCATACAAAATAAAATGTGTTAGATCCTATCAAAAGATGCTATTTCAAATATGATTTACAGCAAGAAAAGGAAAGATGGATCAGACCAGGTAAATTCTTATGTCTTAGTTATTCATCAACTATAAAAATACTTTACCAACAACTGTAACTCTCTAGACCAAATTCAAATGGAAGTATACTTCTTTCCACACACTATATACACTATATTACAGCACAGGATGGAAGAAGCATTCTCTAATCTATTCAGAAAGAATTTGTTTTTTACTATAGTAAATAGCAAATACTGTAATATCTTTACAGATATTCTCCTTGCTTTTGAAGATGTTTATTTAAAATCTTCATCCTTTATAAAATATCCCTGTGTTTTAAAGCTATTTGCCTTCTGGGCATAAGTATGAGATAAAGTAAACACCAGTTCTAAATTCTGGAAGTATTACTCTTTAATTGGGCAATAAAATTAAGAAAAATTATAATTATAAATGTTCTTTGTCTTTTTATATAGTTTTATCCTTTTGTTTACACGCTTTCAATACAAAGCATTGAAAAAATGCAATCATGCTACTAATGTAAATTTGGAGACCTCTATTTATTGAGTATGCTGTAATCTACAGGAAGAAACTACAATAATCCACAGATTTTATCCTTTATATTAGGGGCCCTAACTTAACAATCAGTTAAAATATATATGTATATAATTTCAGCGTACACAGTATGTGATAATATCCCTCATGGTCCTTAAACATGCTAGTATGATAGACTTCCTACTTTCAGAATACTGGAAATAAAATTATTCTCTCCTACTTAACTATTAAGAATGGGAGTCTAGAACAGAGTGCCTATACTGTGTGTAAAATGAAGCACATAGCATAATGAAACGAATCATTAACGATAGTTTGCTGAGGTTGCTTTGTCAGACACCGACCATTTAGAAGCTGTACAAATCGTTGTACTATTTGTCCTTTTAAAAAAAGGTTAATAGGCTGTGGTTACTAGAGCCCTTGTTATGTAGCCAGTAGTTATCAGCATCAAGTAATACACTTAGCTCTATCACTACCTCAATTAAAAGACTGTTTTCACCCTTTATTGCCTTGTAAAAACTAAAGCACTAAGTCGCTTATGTTTTTTTTGTTGTTGTTGTTGTTTAAACAGGGGACCTATCAATTGTGAGCGTTGCTTTATTCTTCTGACTAGACTAGCGTTTGAGGAAACCTTTCTATATACATTACATCCTGAACAGTACAGGGCATTAACATACATCTGAACTACTGCTCATCTGTTTCAGTGCTGCCTATAAGGCGCTTTGTGAATGGGAGCGAAATACAAAAGACTTTGCATTACCCAGGAAGGCAACTAGTACAGGGAAGTAAAGAGGAAACCACACCTAAAGCCTATTTGGGGGATACTCTATTTACTACAGCTAACACCTAGGGAAAGTGTTATTATGTGCCATAGTGCATTATATTCTTGAGGAGGCGTATTCTGTGAGTAAGAAACTTCCCGGGCCAACAGCTGGATAGATCACACTGTACCACCAGGAACTGTTGGCTCTGCGATCTCCTCTAGCTAGTGTGTACATGTCTGTGTGTATTTTCCACCCAAGGCACTAGGTAGTAGATGACGGAGCTAGCGAGGGAACATGAGCGCCCGGAGAGCCGGACTGGGGCAGGCACTAGCTGGGAGATTGCATTAGCCGCCAGCCCAGCACAGAGTTTGCCGCATGTAAGTTGCCCAGCTGCTGGCCGGCAGTGGCTCGCTACAGGTTGTCCCCACTCCTGGGGGCAGACAGACAGAGACAGGGGCAGACACAGACACACACACACACACACACACACCTTGGCGCCGCAACCTTCTCTTCTTCAGCCCGAAGATGCGGACCTTGGAGAAAATATCCACCAGGTTGCCATTGCAGAGCCCCCGGTTCTTACTGGGGCTGCTCCGCCTCCTGCTGGCCGAGGGCCGGTCCCAGTGCTGCTCCCTCGCTTGCCGCTTCTGGCGGATCAAGCCGCTGGCGATGGCCGCGGCCATGGCTGCTCCCGGCAGGCGGCTCCCGGCTCACTGGCCGGCCAGAGCGGAGACAGGGACTGGGCGGGCGCTGGGGCTCAGCCGCGGCGGGGACCCATCCCCGGGCGCCACGGACAAGCGAGACCCTCCTCCGGCTCCTCCAGCCGCAACTGCACCCAGGGGGCACCCGCGGCCCGGCGCTGTCACCGCATGGGCCCCCCGCCGCGGGTGCCACCTGCCCGGGCTCCGGCGCGGGGCTGGGCGCTCCGCTCGGCTGGCCGCCCCTCAGCAGCCGGCTCCCATTGCTGCCGCCGCTACAGCCGCCGCCTCCAGGCTCCTGGCTGGTGCCTGCCAAGTGCTTCAGAAATCAGCATCTGGAGAGAGCGCTCTCCTGCTCCGGGGGGAGAGCGGCAATCACAGCCGCGCCTCGGTGCCACCCCACCCCGCTGCGAGTCCCTCCGCCCTGAGCCGGCAGAGAAGGGGGCTGGGGCAATTTTCGGGGCGCGGGGGGAGAAATGCTAGTTTCTAACTGATCCCCCAGCAGCCGCCGCCGCCCCGGCTCTGCTCCCAGCTGGGGTTTCCTGATTGCAATGCGCGGCTCGCTCGCCGCTCTCCACAAACTCCCTGCTCTGGTTGGAGGGCGAGGCGCTGCCCAGCGGCTAATCCCAGGCGCAACCAAAGCCCCAGGGGCGGCTGGATCTGGGTCTCGCGCGCGCGCCAGCCCCTTTCCCCACACCCAGTCCCGAGCCGGCTGGCGCGGGGAGCGGTGGCTCCGCCACTTCGCCCAGCCAGCTCAAAGTTGCAGGGATCTCCCTTCCCTTGTGGAGGCAGGCTCGTCATTTTTCAATGGTGACACCATGAGGGAGGGGGAGCCAGCGAAGGGGGAGGGCGAAAGCACGTGGTATAAAAAGACCCCTTCGCCTCTCTGCCAGCTGCAGCAGCACAGACAGGGTGTGAACGCGATAATCCGGAGGGAAGTTAGCGAGCAGGGTGACAGCGAATAGCGGCCACACACACAAAATACCAAACCCAACTTCCCCTTGTGCCTCCAGCAGCCTGGGCCAAAGCCGGGAAAGTTGGGGGTGTGGGAGGAAAGGGAACGAAGGAGAAGTCATAGAGCGTCCAATGTAAACGCTCAACCTCACCCTCCTCCAGCCCTTCGTTCTGTATTGGACGCAAAGCTGCTTTAGTTGAATGTGAATCCCCAGCCACGTGCGGAGGGATGGAAAGAGAGACGAGCTTTCTGCTCCGGTGGGTGCACACAGCTCTATGGCTCCCAAGACCCACCCGAGTGGGACCCATCATGATTTCCTTTTTCTCTAGCTAGTTGGAGTTCGGAAGTGAAAGCCCAAATACTCCAGACTGCCCATCAGACACGACCTGGAAAAGGTTGCTAGGCAAGCCGATTCCCGTCGTAAAAAAACCACTGGGCGTGTGAATGATTTAGAGCTGGTTAGACGGAAACACGCCTACGCATCTTTAGGGAACCTTCCAACTAAAATCGACACACGCTCTTTGTTTCAGAGAGAAATAATACAACCAATATACTTTTAACCGAGAAGATAAACCAGCTAGTCTACAGGGCTTTATAACCCCTGAATGCATTCAGTGCTGCGCCTACAAACACCTGTATGTGGGCGACCGGGAGATGTATTGATCGCCCCCCTAATGGGCAATTATTATTATTTTTTTTTATAAACTGTGGATGTGTTCGCTATTTTGCACTGACAATATGTACCAGGTACAGAAGATCCAGGAAGTTTTCCCCAAGGAGTTTACAAGCTGAAGTAACTAAACAAATAAGACGACACAATGGGTTTCACAGTCATTATTATCCTCTTTTCTGTAAGCATGGATTTTGGTCGAGCTAACTCCTGTAATGGTTAAACCTTACAGTTACTGTACCGTGTATATAGTTAAATACATTTTATGCACAGGTCTCTTTGTGTGTATCTCCAGTATATATACACTTAAAAACGTGTTATTTTACTAGTCCTCCTTCCCACGTTTTGAAGCTTAAACACTCCCTTGCAAAATATATCACTTCGCAGTATAAAGCTTAACATGCTCAGTTATTTGAGCAGATAGTTCAGTTGCTCCAGTTTCGACCATTAGTTCGCTAAATCCTTTAATCTACAAAGGACTATTTTCATATCGAGGGCAAAAGCTTATGGAAGCATCTCCCTTACACACATATTATGGTAAAGCTGGAGCAACTCGGAGGAGTACACGCTCAAATAGATCTGGATAACACGTTTTAATTCTATTTTATTTCAGAGTGGCTCTAAACAGATTCAGCTAAATCATTCAGATTGGATTTTCTGTCTGGCGATTTCAACAGTGCAGCAACTTCCATAAAATCGCTACAATTACCCTAACTAATGCAATCAGAGGAGTTTTTAATTTGATTTTGTCTTAATTTTGCCTTCAACTTTCTGTTTTCACGCTGTATAACGGACGTTGTCTAAAATTACTTCCCTTTCTCAGATTCTTTCAAGTCTGAGGGGTTAGTCCACATTGTCTTCTTCTAATGGAACCACGCCGTCCTGCGACAGGACAATGAAACCAGACTAAGTGCTGAACTTCAGCATTTAAAAAGTGGGGCGTTTCCCTTGCTGTTGGAAGTGCCAGGACAAAAAGAAAAGGATCGTGGTTGTTTATGTAAGTAGGGAAAACAGATGCTCTAGACGACGGGAAAAAAGCAAGGACCCCCGACCCCCCACTACCATCTATCTTTAATTGCCACAGCGTTGCCCCGTGATTTAGCCAGACGAATTGCCTTAACAACTGCGATTCTAAATGCATGGGATCCATATTCCTTTCTGTGGAAAGACCTTTCTAAAACACTACGTGATCGACAATTACAGCTCACTTTGTCGACTCTCTTTCAAACAGAGCTTCATCGAAACTTGTGAAGATAATTCAGTTTGTCACTCTAAATCTGAAATTTTTTGCCGTGGCGTACGAAAAGGGAAGGTGTGTTTCCTACTCCAGAGATCAGACATAAAAAGCTCCCGGTTTGCGTCTCAGAAATGCAGGGTAGTTGTTTACAGCTTTAGGTACACCAAAGAAAACTCAAGGGAGCCCTCTGCTGTCTTAACCTGTGATAAAATGTGTGCAATTCTAGTCAGAGTGAAGGTTTTGCTAACAGATGGATTTTGGACGTCTTAAGGTCTACTAATTACATTGTGTCCAGGAGAAAACTTTAATTTTTGCTATATTAAAAAACCCTATTTTCTTTCTGATTAAGAAAAGTCTGGTTATATAAACACACGGAGGCGGTGGGGCAGTGCTAGATTTTCAATATTTTCTGTTTTCCCATCTATTAATTTCTAACTACCAACCTACTGTTTTCCTAGATACATTTCTAAAATGTAAAAAAATTTCAAAATTTGTAAATTATATGTTTTGTTATGAGTGTTGTAAATTCACACTCAAATTGTTTAAAATCGAAGTAAAAGGCTTCCTATATAATAGAATTAAAGTGCCTATAAATAGTGTCTCAAATCAAATTCCTTTTGGGCTAGATGCATCTGGCTATGTAATTAAACAAAGTCATACAGTTAAGCATGTGAATTATTTCAAAGATTAACCTAATTCTAAAGTGTCCCCTTTAAGTGATGAAACTGCTATTGGATAAAGTAACAAACATATGCTAATTAACATTTTTTTCTCTCCACATAATTAACAAAACACTTTTATATCATGGGTTTCTTGTTTGCCAATGTAGATTCCATATTGCCTTTATACTCTAGCTTGAGGTTACCTAAAGCCATTTTTTTTTAAAATTACAATTTACAAGCCTTAACAGCTACAATCTTTTCACCAGATGTTGGTATCCTTTCATATCGATATTAGACTGAAGGGATTACAGGCAGCAGTTCACGTCTTTGTAAAAGCGCACAGAAAATACACAGTTATTACTTTTATAGATCAATTCAATAAAGGCACCTGAGGAAAAGTTAGCTGTACAAAAGAGTGCTAGTAACCAGTGTTTCCAAAGGGAGAAACACCAGATTACAGATTGATACTAGCAGATGGTTTGGTTTCATGAGATCTAGTCATTTTTTTATTCGGTTTGCTTGCCAACAAAATGTACACTCAGTCGTTTCTTGTCTTATTAAATAAACTAGAATCTGAAGTTGTAAACTGTTTATAAATCCACAGTAATCATTATTTCAGGATTCTGAATCTAGATATGAATAGAAATTCTCCTAGACTATTAGGAGTTGAAGATAATTTTATATATCACTGCAAAGACAATTTCTCCTAGATTTGCAACATGGTCCTCAGATTTAGCTTATGCCTCAGTCACAATGTAAACAAATACATTAGGCAATTAACATTCCTTTTTTTAAAAAAATAACATTTTAACTTTTATAGCCAGATTCTACCAATGTCACTTGCATTGAGTAATTACATACCCATCAAGTAGCAAGGAACTACTCCTAGAGTAAGGTGCTATTACTCAGTGTGAGTAAATGTGTCAGAATCTGGTCAATAGTAAGAACTTATTGCACATCTAGGAGAAGATACCTTTGTAATGACAGATGATCTCCCTGTCATCTCCTAATTCTGACGGATATGACCGAACTCAGTGGGTCAGATTTGACTCAGGGTTGCATTGTCATGTGCTAGTCTCACCCCAGAGGCAGACAATTTGCCCGCAAACAGTGTCTCTGCTTCAACCACCTCTTCCAATGGTTTCTATATAGCTGCCCACTGAAATGATATCATCCCTTTCCTGATAAAAACCCTGGAGGGGAGTAAGCAGTAGTAATCCAACTGAACTTGGATCCCTAGGGCCTATATATAATTTACACATGTCAAAGAACACACTTAGGAGAATCTGGCCCAATGCTTATACTCTGCAGGGTTTTATGCATACCACCCAAAGGTTTATCAACATTAAAAAAGTAATATTTCATATGAATATACCTGTATAAACATATGAAGCTGAAGATTAGAAATCCCTTTGCAGACAGCTTATGTGCACCCTGTGGTGAGAATAAAAATCAAAATCTGTGCAATAAGGTTTAAATACTTTTGAAATTACGTGTGTTGCAGGCATTCATGACTGCTCACCTGGAAATCAGTCTGCTTATGAGTTACTGTTACTTATCAGAAGATGATGATTTATGCTGCTGAGCATTTTAATTCTATGTTTTGTTTGTGTACTATGACAGAAGAATGAAAGTATCAGAGATAAGAAACAAATTATTTTCTTCACTCGGACATTTCCAGTGTAACACAGAAAGTGAAAATGACAATATTAGGAAATATTGCAATTTTAAAAACCTAAATTCACCAACACAGAAATCAGTGGGTTAGAATCAAATTTAATAAGCACAGACACTTCAGCATGTGTAACTACACATTACTCACATTGCATGTATGTTGAAGACACCCACAATACAATCAAGGAGCCAAATTCATACTTCTTGAACTCCACTGACTTTAATGCATTTACCGCACGGATGAATTTGGTCCAAGATGTTTGGATGTTCAGTATGAACACCAAACCCTGCTACACGTTACTGTTTACACAGTAAAGGAAATGTTAATAAAAGGAATGATTGACATTTTAATTAGTTTTATATCTTTATATTTTTCAAAATTAATATTTGCTATCAATGAGAGAAGGGGAGGAAGAACATGAAAACAATACACATTAGTCAAGAGGGCCTGATCCAAAGGCCATCCAAGTCACAACAGTCTTCAAGTCTTCGGTGGGCTTTGTATCAGGCCCTGTTGTGTGACAGGTAATGTTGAGTTCACATTCTCTTTCTCCCCCCCCCCCACTTTTCTCATTGATAGTTTGTAAATTCAGTTTACACATTAAAAAACACCTATCTTAAAATAAAGTCCAAAAAAGAAATTGATAAAATTTAAAAGAAAGGCATGTCTACACTGTACTCTAAGCCTGGGCTCTGACTCAGGTGTAAACCCAAGCCCCCCCTTCCAGCCATACACAAATCAGCCTAACTCGGGTCAGAAAGCACTTGGGGACCAGGTTCTAGGACTCTTCTAGGGGGTTGGGTCAGAACCCAAGGCACTGTGATGCAGATCCAAGCCCTGCCATTTTGCAGTGTGGATGCAGCTCAAGCTGAAAACCTAAGTCAGAAGGTCTGTGTTGTGCAGTATGTATGCATTAGCACAGCTCTGAGACCCAGGTCCAGCAACTATAAATCCAGGTTTACAATTCAGTGTGGATGATCAAGAGGAAGGCTTGGAAACGCAAGCCCACAGCCCGGGTTTCACGGACCCAGGTTTACAATGCAGTGTGAACATACCCAAAGAAGCAAACAATTCTACAACACGTTCATCCATCATACACTAGTATTCAAGAATCATAAATTTCATTAAAGATAAAATTCTCAAGGATGAAAAACAGGTATTCTAAAAGGTCTTTAGGGTGGGCTGAAATTCTATAAGAGTTGGGTGCCCAGATTCTTTATCAGTCCTTTACTGTTACTATAGTAAAGAACGTGTAAAATAGCACAAACACTTTATTTTACATAGCCCACTTACAGAATATTGAGTGTGGCTTTTTTCATTTCCTCAGAGCTTCATTTACATTTTCTATATTTGTTACTGTAATAGGGCCTGATGCAAAGTCCACTGAAGTTAATAAACATTGACTACAATGGGCTTTGAATGCAGACCATGTACATCCCAGCTATATTTCTGAAATTTAACTCAGACCTACAGCCAGGGATATTAGAGTGGGTAGCTGTAAAGTGCATTACTGAAAATAAAGTCAAGAAGTAGTTAATTTGTTCCTTATTTTGTAAAATGTTTTTCACGGTGAGACTGACCCTGCAGTCCTCATTCAGGAACTGAAGTCAATAAGAGTTTTAGCTAAGTGAAGTTTATGGGAATGGGTCTATTGTAAGCAATTACTTGAGAGTTTAGGTATACACATTTAAATTGACAAGTGAGTCTGTGAAATAAGAGACAGAAGCTTTTGAACACATATTGAGGTGGCAAAGGTCTGCAACTGATCTGGTTACTCTATTTCTCCAAGCTGTTTTCTAAGGCCTTGTCTACACTACACAGTTTTGTCAACAAAAGTCAGGTTTGGTTGACAAAACAGTGGATGTGTACACACAACAATACTCCTCCAGCCAATTTAACCCTCCTGCTATGCTGACATCATAAAACCACCTTGATGAACGTCATAGAGCTTTTTGCGACAAAGCCTGAGAGATGCAGTGTCAGCATAGACACTCCACTTACTTGTGTCATCCTAACTGGCCTTAGGGTGACCAGACAGCAAGTGTGAAAAATCAGGACAGGGGGTGAGGGGTAATAGGAGCCTATATAAGAAAAAGACCCAAAAATCAGGACTGTCCCTATAAAATCAGGGCATCTGGTCACCCTAACTGGCCTCCAGGAGGTGCCCAACACTGCTCTAGTAAGCAGTTTCTACTCTTCTGCCTTGCAGCCAGGTACACAGGCATGTACCACTCCCCCTTTAAAGCCCCAGGAATTTTTGAAATTCCACTTCCTGTTTGCTCAGCGTGGACAGCTCACATCACATCTTCCCAGCTGACCTTGCCGGCTTTCCACAACAAACACGCTCCTGTAGGAGCAGGATTTTATAATTGTACTATGAGAATTAATGTATGATTTGATTTCATCCTGCCAGCCACCCATTTTGAATAGCAGAAGGAATGACAGACCAGAACAATCCTTATGACTGATTATGGTTACCCTTTTGTTTTAGGATAAATTATATTGTCTACTATGGTTTCCTATCTGTATTACAAATTAGGCACTCTAGTTAAATATACATTTCTTTGCTTTAAGGTTTTAGTAAGTAAGAGACAGGATCTTGTATTGTATCTATGTTAAGGAGATTAGAGGAATGTTGAGGGCCTGAAGCCTCAATGTGAATTGGTTTAGTTATAAGATTTAGCAAGGCTTAATTTACAATGTATTCTGTTGAATATAAAATACTGCTGTCTGTATAGCTTTGAAGGTTTCTGTAAGAGATTGTTTGTGTGAATGAGGAATACATGCATCAGGAAAAGATAAGGTGTGAAAGCCATCACAAATGTCCAGATGGTCAAGAAAAAGTGAGAGACTTGGAAAAAACAGGAGACAATCAAAAAACATCCATTGTATCTGATGCTAAACACATTAGCAGCATTGACGACCTCAAAGGTGAGGCAGGCACCCCTGAATGCAAGACAACAAATAGGAGATAACGATGGGAAGCCTGACAATAACCATCAAATGATAACAGCAGAAAACCCCAAGATTAACACCACTTAAGGACTAATATATACAGGATGACATTGCAAAATGCCTGGACTCAAATGTGAATTTACAACTATAAAGCTGGGTGTTTTGCCATGGAACTCTGGGTTCAGTCCTGCAAAGCCTCGGAGCATCAGATTGCGACCGACTGAGCCCAGCTCCTCACTCGTGCTGAATCTAACTGGCCATTAGATTGACTCAAGCTACAACAGACTGGTAACTATAAACAGCAAGTGGCAGGACTCTGTGTGTGTGTGTGTGTGTGTGTGTGTGTGAGTGAGAGAGAGAGGCATATGCTAACTGTTGTATTTTCAATAAATGCAGCGTATTTCTCTTTTCTCCCTGAAAAGATCACGTGTGCTTTGTATAGCATAACACTCCCACCTAGAGTACACTGGAGTTGCTGGATCTTCTGGGTTTGTGGGGAGAGGAGGCTATGCAGTTGCAACTCTGATCCAATTGCTCATGATATGAATGAGAAGGGGCATGAAAGGGACAAGCAGCAGTGCTGGGCTAAGATCAAGGAGGTGAGGCAGGCGTATCAGAAGGCAAAGGAGGCCAACCATCGCTCCGATGCGATGCCAAAAACACACCGCTTCTACAAGGAGCTGCACGCCATCCTCAGCAGTGACCTTACCTGCACTGCCAAGAATCCTGTGGATACTTCAGAGGGACAGGAGGCAGCAGCTAGCAGAGTCAACCCTGAGGATGAAGTGGTGGACAAAGAGGTCGAGTTGGAGGAGGATGTGGGATAGGCGACAGGCTTGTCAGTGGTGTGGCGAGCCAGGACCTCTTTTTGGCTTCAGAGGGGTCTAGCCAATCCCAGCAATCCAGCTCTGGCGTGCCTGTAGCAGGAGAGGGGATCACTCATTTTGCTTTGATAGTGCAGTTACATGAGGTTGAGGTGTCCTTAATTTTCTTATATGGTGCACATGGGAGAAGGGATCGAAATTAACAACACTAGATACTGTTTGCATCTGCTTCACATTCCCCTGTGTAGCTATGCAGTGGGGGCCCTGCGGCAAAGTTTGTTAATCACACTGAGATCTCCCAGGAATCCTCCATAGAGATCTCTAGGAAATTTTCCTGCAGATACTCTGCAATCCTCTGCTTAAAATTTCTTGGCAGAGCTGCTTTGTTTCTTCCCCCATTGTAGGAAACTTTGCCATGCCAATCAGCAATTACTTCTGAAGGAACCAAAGCAGCACACAGTGAGCAGCATACAGACCCAGTCAGAAGCCGCATGCATGCAGGAGATGCACCCTTGCATCTTCGGTTACTCTCAGAAGTGTGATTTCAGCTTTGATCGCCTTTGCCTGTGGAAAATGGTGCCAGTATTCAGAATAGTGTTTATAGGCACCTGTATTGATCCCATTCTGAAACCACCCAGACCCTTTGTCCTGTCTTGCATCCCCAGGCTGAACACGCCATGTTTAGTGCTCTCACCGTGCTTGCCAAGGGAAAGTGAGACATAGGTGTATGTAACTTTTATGATTTAAGGCCGTGAGTGCACACACAATACTGACTCTGTGTTGTTTCTTTTGTTTATGCAGATGTGCCCTTGAGGGCCAGCTCCTACACACTGGTGGAACACCTCTGTCAGATAAGGAGGCAAAGGAGGAGGAGTAAGGACAACATGTTTTGCAAAGTATTGCAATCATCAGATGAGGGTGATAGTGAGCACAGAGTGTGGAGAGAGACTATAAACAACAAACTAGAAATGGATTGCCAGGAGAAGACACAGGGCCAGGAGCGGATAATACTGGGTCAGGAGTGGATAATAAAGCTCATGGAGGACCAAAGAGAGATGCTGAGGTACCTGATTGCACTGCAGGCAGAACACATGTGTGCTCAACTCCCCCTGCAGCCCATACAGAACTGCCTTCCTTGCCCTCTCCAAGCTCCTCCCACACATTTCTCTCATGTTCCTGGCCCATTGCAGTACCCCTTGCACTGCACCCGTAGGGACATTTTCCATAAAAACAGCTAGACTTTCACACAGCTGTGAGATCCTCACTTCAGAGGGTGCTGCTCACTGTCATGTCCCTTGTAAGAAATGTTAATGTCTGTATTGCTGTTTAATAAAAAATTTGGCTTACAAAGACCATGATTCTTTATTTGTGACCTACACAAGGTGGCTGCAACAGAAATTTATACATGGTGGCAATCAGCACATTTGCTGACTACAATTAATGCTCAGGCAGGAATCATTACAAGCGTCATTCAATGTGGTAAGTAAACAATGTCTGGCTCATTTCATTACAGACAGACACATTACTGAGGATCATTGTTGAAAGCCTCCCTGATTCAAATAGCCCCCAATAAGCCCCTCTAATAGTGCTGGTGTCTGGCTGCTCAAAATCAGCCGCCAGGTAATCCACTTCAGTGCTCCACCCCTGGGGAAATGTTTCCCCCTTGGCTTCACAAATGTTATGCAGAGCACAGCAGGCTGCTATGACCATGGGAATATTTTCCTCATTGAGGTCGAACCTCTCAAAACGGCAGCACCAGTGACCCTTTAATCTGCCAAATGCACATTCTATGGTCATTCTGCACCTGCTGAGCCTGTTGTTGAAGCACTCCTTGCTGCTGTCAAGGTTTCCAGTGTATGGCTTCATGAGCCACGGGAGTAAGGGGTAGGCTGGGTCTCCCAGCATCACTATGTGCATTTCCATATCTCCTATTGGAATCTTCTGGTCTGGAAAGAAAGTCCCTGCATGCAGCTTTCTATACAAGCCATTGTTCCTGAAGATGTGTAAGTCATGCACCTTCCCTGACCTCCCAACGCTGATGTCAATGAAATGACCCCGGTGATCCACTAGTGCCTGCAGTACCATAAAGAAGAAGCCCTCTCTGTTGATGTACTCCACCATAAGATGGTCTGGGGCCAAAATTGGAATATGCATGCCATCTATTGCCCCACTGCTGTTAGGGAATCCCATTGCTGCAAAGCCATCCTCTATGTCCTGTACATTGCCCACAGTCACAGTCCTTCATAGTAGAAGACGATTAATGGCTCTGCACACTTGCAACACCACAACCCCCATAGTGGACTTTCCAACTCCAAACTGATTCGCAACTGACCATTAGCAATCTGGAGTTGCCAGCTTCCACACAGCAATTGCCCCACATCCACTGTTATGGCAGGTCTCATTGCAACACAGGCGGGGGCAATCTCCACACAGAGTTCAAGAAAAGTGGCTTTGCAATATGAAAGTTCTACCACCACTGCTCAACATCCCAGACCTACATCACAATCAGATCCCATCGCTTAGTGTTTGTTTCCCGAGCCCAATAGCGACGGTCCACCATGTGCAGCTGCTCCATGAATGCCAATATCAATCTAGAATTGTTTCTTTCCATGCCACACAGCAGGACAGGCAGCATGGATTCCTGTTCAGGTTTACAGCTCATGAAATACTGCAGGATCAGCTGCACACAAAGTTTACAGAAGCAGTTGAAAAATGGCACGAAATGTAGTTGGAAGCCCTTGGAATTATGGGATGGAGAAAACTGCATTATGTGGCGGTGATCCCTCCCCCATTATACACTACGATCCACTCCCAAAACTCCTAGCAGAGGAAGGTGGTGATCTGCACAATGGGATAGCTACCCATGGTGCACTGCTCTATCTGTAAGTGCTAGAGCACCAACTGTGGACGCACCCTGCCAACACAAGGAACATGCACAAGCGATGTAATTACAGTGGTTTATGATTGTCAACATAAGTCAACTTGACTCTGGAGTGTAGACATGGCCTAATATACTTTTAAATGATTGCACGTACTTTAGCCCAGTCTTGCATGGGCATACAGGCATGCTTAACATTACTTACTGTGAATAGTCCCACTGAAGTCAATAGAACTAATCAAAGCGCATATGTATTTGGAGGACCCAGGCCTTTGCAGTTATATGTTAGAAGCAAGTCCTTCCCTTTGGTGTCTGTCCTTGAAATATGGAAATCAGAAGCTAAGATACAAAAACATAGAAACCTAAGAATTATAATACCAGAGATCCATTTAGTCCAGTATCCTGTCTCCTGAAGTGGCCAGTACCATTTGCTTCAGGAGGAGGTGAAAGAAAGTCTACGAAACACAACTATGATATAACCTCTACACAAGGAAAGTTTCTCCAAACCTCTATTAATTAGAGGTTGGCTTATGCCCTGGAGCATGAGAGTTTATATCACTTCTGAAACTCTTGGTTACTTTTAATTTCTTACTGTAATTTTGGATAATCATGTTACCCATATAAACATCTAACCCTTTTTAAAATCCTGCTAAGCTATTTGCCTCAATTATATATTGTGGCAATTAGTTCCACAGACTAATTGTGTTTTGTCTGGAAAAGCATTTCCTTTTATTGGTTTTAAATTGCACTCAAGTTCATTCAATGTCTCCTTGTTCTTATATCATGATAAAGGATTAAGAAGCTCCCAAAGTAGATTCTCTATGCCATTCATTAATTTTGCATATCTTTATCATGTTACCTTTTATTCACCTCTCTCTAAAATAAACAGCCCCAATCTTTTCAATCTTTCTTCATATAAGAGCTTTTTCATGCTTGTAATCACCCTCAACATTTGTCACTTTACCCTCTCTATTTCTGCTCTAACTTTTTGAGATGATGAGACCAGATTGGAACATCGGTACACTGTTACCTAAAATAATGATTTCCATAAAGACTTTCTGACCCAACCTTAACTCCCAATTCACAGATAGATCATTGAACAAAATAAAAACCAGCACCATACCACCTTAACTCTGCTCCCTAACAAAACACTCATAATAACTAAAGTGTAACTGACATTATCCACTCTTCACTAAAACTTTAATCACAAATTAGCACTTTTAAAAGTTTTGCTGAAGTGGTTTTTGTTTTTTCAGGACATGATACACTTTACATTCACAAATTGGCACATGTGTTATTTGATCTGCTTGTTCAAACACAGGGAAAAAAACAGTGAGGTTTTTTTTAAAAAAAACAGAAAACAATAATAAAATCCTAGGTTTTAAATAGATCCCTTTCATGGGAGTCTTTACACAAAGATGCACACTCAAGTTAGCATTTTTGTAAGCTGTCTTGTGTAACCTTACTCAGTGGTCCCTCAAACTCCCCAGAACTCCTCCATCACTTACTTCCATCCCCTTTGCCCCACCACAGTTCAAATTCTCCCTGACTCCTTTCATTCATTGCTCAGTTCTCCCTTCTCCCTTCCATGGCCGTCTATTCACAATATCTCACCTCTCCTCTCTACAAATGGCCTGGTCCTGAAGCTCCTTGCTGGGATCTACTCCCTCAGGAAGCCTAAATGGTCTAGTTACTCCTCAATGAGCCTAAATAGTCTTGTCGGGGACTAATTAAGCCAACTAAGACTCCTGGGTCTGTAGGAGAGGTCTCCAGAAAATGCCAGCTATCCAAGTTCCATCCCTCCCATCTCCCACAATATTCCCCCAACCAAATGCCTTTTAACACCCCTAGGCTCTCTCCATATCCCCTGCAATGTTCTTTCTACACCACTCTCATGCAACGCTCCACCAATTTCTTGCCACCAACAAAATGTTCCACCCACAATCACTCCTTCAAACAACCCTGATCCCCACTTGCCCATTCTACAAAACCACAGCTACCCCCACCTCTGCTTTGTTATCTATTCACCCCACCAAGGTCTAGGGAGACTTCAAGGGAGACTCCACCCTGAAAAGGTTAAATAGGCTGGTCATAGCACTGTCTGGCTTTCATGTGGGCAGAGGTATAGACCTCTTGCAGGTCCTCTGCTCCTGGACTCCAGCTATCCACTGTGAATTGCTGAAGGGTCAAGGACTTATCAGAAACCGCCAGGATTCTGGAAGGGGTTGACAGAACTGGGTGAGTTGTGGGGCACTGAACCCAGGTAATCTGGATGAGATAATGGAGGGGTAGGAAAAGGGAGAGAAAAGGGGAGTCATTGAGCTCAGGTACACATGTTCTTTCAGCAAATGTATATCTGCTATGGTTGGATGGAGCAGGGCTCCCCTCATGACAGACCTCACTTGAGGAAGTCAAGTGAACTGGAGAAACACAAAGACAGCCAGGGAGTAGAGTTGGCTGCAGAGTGGAGATGGGCGGTACTAGAAAACATGGATTGGCTGGAGAATGGAGACAGGCAGTGAAGAACATCTGAAGAAACTGAGCTAGAGACTGCCTGAAATTCTGGGGAACTGGCCTGGGCAGGAAGTGGGTTAAACAAACAATCAGAAGTGGTCCAGGAAAAATCTTTGCATTTCTGTTAAAGACAAATCTAACCAACTAGTTTTCATCCTGTTCCATACTTTTAACAACAGAAAAAAGTTTCAAGCCCCTGCTCCCATGTAGCCATAAAGAAATGAGAGTGGTCACGAATCCCCTGAATCTCCTTTCTGAGGGGACTGTGCCTTCCAGGATGAGAATGCAGACCTTAACCATCACTCAGGCTTACACCAAACAGTACACAGAGCTTTTCTTCCATGAGGCACAGTAGAAGCCTGGTATTTTAATAAAAACAAAGAATCGTAAAATAATTTAGCAGAAAATTTGTTCAATTACTGTAAAGGCTGCTAATTCAAGTGAAGATTAAACAAACAGTACAGAACAAATTAGAGCTGGCTAATAAATGGAAAAATATGTAAAGTTTTTGGTTGTTTTTCATTAAGATTTCAAAAATGTTGATCAGCTTTAAAACAAATTAATTAAAAGTAATTAAAAAACTGTGAAAATGCCAGGTCAGTCCCAGATTTGTCTTCTGCAAACCTTATACACAGGTTTAACTTTACACATGTTGAATAGTCCTACTGGAGACAGGGCTGGACAATGGTAAGGCAGAGACAATATAGATCTTCTTCTATTCCCAGTAAAGTTAATAGCAAAACTTCCTTTTGATTTTAATGGCACAGGATCAGGGCCTTCATGCCAGTACTTTGGTACATGAAGTACTTTGGTCCTGAAGTCCCATGATGAAATCAGAATCTAAACTTTCATTCTAAAAAACATGAAATTTCTAGTTCACACACACATAGGCACCGACTTTCCAAAGTGCCGGGGGGTGCTCAACCCCTGGTTCTGACCCACTCTACCCTCGCCCTGCCTCTTCCCCCCCCCCATCTACCCCCACCTTGCCTCTTCCCATCCCTGCTCCGCTTCTTCCTGCTCAGTTCCGCCCCCTCTCCCAAGCATGCTGTGTCCTTGCTCCTCCTGCATGCTGCAAAACAGCTGTTTGCAGTGGGTGGGAAGTGCAGGGAGAGAGGAGGAGGCGTAGATCCGCGGAGCCACTGGCTGGTGGGAGGCACTGGGGGAAACTGGTTGAGGGGCTGCCGGTGGGTGATCATCACCCAGCATTTTTTCCCCGTGGTGTTCCAGCCATGGAGCACCCATGGAGTCGGCGCCTATGCACACACATCATACAAAGAAAAGCTTAAAGATTAGGTACCTGTAAAAGAAAGTGAACAGAAAAGAAAGCAAATCCAAAACTACAATGAAGTCAGTCTTCGTTTCCCCCCTTGCTAATCTAGCCAGGGCAGGATTTAGTCCATAATCTCTTCCACATATCTACCTTCTTGGATTTCACCTCAGTTTTACAACCAGTGACAGTAATTTTTGTTATTTTTCCAAGTGATTGAAAATGGACTCTAAAATGGACTATTGCTCGAGTGTCAAATTTATTTTTACAAGCAACAATAAGGATGCCTTGCCTCAGAGCAGAAATCTGGTCTTAATCCTACAATGAGCTTCCTCTAGAGTCAGAACAATTGGCAGAGCATGAAAATATATAAATTCTTGTACATAGATTGACTAGTATTCTCAAGGGAAGGTTTTTCTAGTCACCATGAAATAGACAAAAATATAGGAGAAATTGTAATGAATGTATTTTCATTCTCTTGTTCAGATTCATCACAAATCTGAGAGAAGGGCTAATAAAAGGAAGTTTCTTATGGAGTGATACATATTGCTTTATAATTCATAAATACTAGTAGAACAGCACTGTATTGAACACTGGAATTGTGACATGAAAATTCCCAAAACAATAATCGATGTGAGAGAAAAGAGATAGCCTCATCTCAGCAGTGGCAGCAAGCCTTGCTGAAGTATATATTTCTAAACTACACAAAGAGATGCCCACAAAACGTCAGCCTCTGGAATAAAGGAGATAAGGGAAATATTTGCCAATATATCTGTAAGGAATTGTTCTTTTCGGGACAATAGGAGAGAATACTTACTATGTACTCAAAGTCTCCATTTTACATTCATAGGCATATTGTTTTATCATATATTTAGACTCCTTTAATCCTTCATACCATTTAAAACAATTAATGCGTAAATACATGAAATGTATGTGTGTTGCTAAGAAATGATAAAATCCAGGGAGATTCTAGGGAAGTGGAAACCAGACTATATCACTGAATAAAAACAAGTAGTCTGTCTGCATGTCATAATATTCATACATTTCCAGCTAGAGTTTTACATTTTTAATTCTTTTCTGTAATGTTAGCTTAATTCACTGAGAATGGAAGATCAGCCTACTTTAGATGCTTAAGGAATCCAGGTCACACAAAGCCATAGGTGTTATCTCTTCTACAGTCCAACATATGCATACTAATTAATTGTGTCTGAGAGCGTCATAGCCACCCATTTTAGCTCAAAAGAAAGTGGGAAAAATCCAATTTCCTAGCCAGGGTGAGAAAACAAGTCACTAATGCTATGTTGACATTACAGCCTATGTCGGCATAACTTAGGCTAGGTCTACACTACCCGCCTGAATCGGTGGGTAGAAATCGATCTCTTGGGGATCGAATTATCGTGTCTCGTCGGGACGCGACAATCGATCCCCGAATCGACGCTCTTACTCCACCAGCGGAGGTGGGAGTAAGCACCGTCGACGGGGAGCCGGGGAGGTCGATTTTGCCGCCATCCTCACAGCGGGGTAAGTCGGCTCCGATAGGTCGAATTCAGCTACGCTATTCACGTAGCTGAATTTGCGTATCTTAAATCGACCCCCCCCGTAGTGAAGACCTGCCCTTATAAACCACCCCCCTGAGTGACATAAGTTAAGTTACACCGACATAAGTGTTCATGTACATAGCACTATGTCAGTGGGAGAGCTTCTCCCGCCGACATAGCGTCTGCCGTTCGCGAAGGTGGCTTCTTTATGCCAACCGGAGAGCTCTCTCCTATCAGCATAGAGCATCTTCACCAGATGTGCTGCAGCGGCGCAGCTACATCAGTACAGCTGTGCCGCTGCAGTGCTGTACGTATAGACATGGCCGTAGAATGTACACTCAATACACAACTGACAAGATCAAAAGCCAGTGTTTGAAAAGGACATTTTAAAATGAGTTTTCCACAGAGGCTGCATTTTTCTATAATAAAAACAAATGTGATATATATATATAATGCCAAGGAAATTGCACTTTTTGTAACTGTGTCAGCTGCAAACAACAGATAAGATACCTTTACTAAATGTACCCAGTAGTCTTAACCTAAGGTCTTGTCTACACACAAAGTTGCACCAGTTTAAGTAAAAGCATATTTTAAAAGTGATTTAGAGCTTATCTACATGTGGAATTAATCAGGGCATCAATAAATTAAACACCAATCTATGCAGCACAGCACTGTGTGGAGACTTGGGGTTTGTCTACACTGGGAAACTTCCTGGCATTAATATACCAGTATAATTATGCTGCTATACTGGTATAACTCCCCACGTGGACACTCTCATTCATAATAACAGTGGCCCTTCTTGGGTTGGCTTATGTTACTTCTAAATGGCCACTGTTATCACAATTCAGAGTGTACACATGGGAAGTTATACCGGTATAGCTATAGCAATATAATTATATTGATGTAGTAATGCCAGTACATTTCCCCATGTAGACAAGCCCTTGGTTTCAAATGTGAAGCGGCTGAAACTAGTGCATGCACAGCACAGTGTATAATCTTACTTTGTTTAGTGTTATTTACATAGCTATACATTATGCGGGTGCAACTTTTGCACATAGAGAAGGCTTCGCTGACATATACTATATGGGTGTAAACCAAGTTTAAACTGATATATCTTGGGTTACCATACATCCGGTTTTTCCCGGACATGTCCAACTTTTTGGTAATCAAATCCCTGTCCGGGGGGAATTGCCAAAAAGCCGAACATGTCCGGGAAAAATACCGCTGGCCGGGCACTTCCCCTCCTGGGCTCCGGCTGCTGTGCTCCTCCCCGACTCTTCGGCTCTGTTTAAGAGCCGAGCTGCCCGAGCGCTACCGGCTTCGGGCAGCCCCCATGCCTCCGGACCCTGAGCCGCCGGCCGGGCACTTCTCCTCCCGGGCTCCGGAGGCAAGGGAGCTGCCCGAAGTCGGTAGCGCTCGGGCAGTTCAGCTCTTAAACAGAGCCGAAGAGTCAGGGGAGGAGCACAGCAGCCGGAGCCTGGGAGGGGAAGTGCCCGGCCGGGGGCGCAGGGTCCGGAGGCATGGGGGCTCCCCGAAGCCCGAGCACTATCGGCTTCATGGTTTGCCAGGCAGCCTCCAGACCCTGCGCCCCCAGCTGGGCGCTTCCCCTCCCGGGCTCCAGCTGCGCTGTGGAAGCGCCGGCCGGGGGCTCAGGGTCTGGGGGCTGCCCGGCAAACTGTGAAGCGGGTAGCGCTCGGGCAGCCCTTTTCGCGTGGCTGGGAGGGAGGAGGGGGAATGCGGGGCGCTCAGGGGAGGGGGCGGAGTTAGGGCAGTGACTTTGGGGAAGGGGCGGGGCCAGGGCCCCGTGGAGTGACCTCTTTTTTTATTTTTTAAATATGGTAACCCTAGATATATCCCCACAAAAATGTTCTTAGTGGTTACCTAAATTGATTTTAAACTGGTTTTACTTAAACCAGTGCAACTTCTGTGTGTAGACAAATTTCTGAAGTTAACAGTCCTGCTTGCTTGAGAACATAGACATTCTGCTTAACATAGTCCTTGTTCTTGAGGGGGAAAGTGTGATCAAGATAGAGAGCTGAATGTGTCAGCGGGCACTGTAAAAAGTAACAAACGTTATTATTTTTCTGAGCTTATTTGTAACTCAATATTTCAGCCGGCAGGAAATACAATATATCAATATAACATAGTACTGGAGTTAAACATTTAAAATCTTTTTAGTTTTATGTACTGTAAATTGTCACCTCCTTAATTGTTTTAATTTATCTTATTTTCCCCATATGTAAAATGAGAATGTAGGACGAGTGACAAATTATCCATTATATTTTACAGAGGTCATGGGATATTATCTGATGCTCTTAGTTTATCCATTATATTTAAGACTATAAGGAAAAGAGAAGGCAAGGCTTTTTGGTTATCACATAGTCCCAGAGTGGTAAATACCTTCTCCTGGAACACAGAATAGGGCCATTAGGAGCATTTACCACACAGTGGCTAATCATGCCTTTAAGAGCAAATAGGCACACAGAGTACCAGTCTGAGGATCTTTGTAAGTATGTTAATTGATTCTCACCTGAACATCACAGGGTGAGCAGGAAGGACAATTTATTTAAAGGAACTGACACAGAAAAAACACTGACAGGATAAAAGGGCAGGATGCTGTGCAGCTGACAAAAGGGTCAGAACACTGGTTTTTCTGTGAATCATGCAGAAAAATAATAGAAGAGAAAGCAATTGGGTAAGAGTGCATTCTAACTTTGGAAAAGTGAATCTAGATATGTTTATTTAGACAATCATTTATATGTGTTTTAAATCCATCTCTTTCTATTTTCAAATAAACTTTGTTTTACAAGTTATGTGGGTCTATGTTTCGAACATCCACAATATCCTTCCTTCTCTGAAGGAGAAAAGCACCTACACTCCTTGCTTGGAGAGGCCAGCAAGGGGAATAGTTCCAGAACCTAGGCCATCTGCTCTTCAAGGACAAGGAATGAGGGACCCTCTCCCAACAGTGTTGCAAATGGCAATGGCAGGGTGACATTGAGAGATATGGGGGAAATGCTGAGAGATGAAGGAGGAACAACAAAGAGATATGGCCCTGCAGACTGGCACAGTTCAAGGCAACTGCACCTGTATTTCCCCTCCATGGTCCACCAATGCTACCTACTCTAGGCTTCTGGCTCCTCAGCCATCACCTCTCTTGGATCCATCGTTTCTCTCTCACCTGACTGGGATTTTTCCAGGCTGCATAGTTCTCTGCCTACACTGTAATATTACCAGCAAGCCAGACTGCCTAAATGGACGAGTGTCTGTGCTTTGCTTTCTTTCTAAAGGCTAGGAACAGGCAAGTTACCACACAGCTCTTTATAAGCCAGCACATTTATTCTAAAGTGAAAGCATTACAGAGAAAACATAAAAACAATAAAAGTTCCTATAGGCATGCTAAAAAGCTTACCAGGGGTCACCCAGCAGTCTTGTGGGCCCTCAGTAGGCCAAAGTCCTTCCAAACCTTCCCAGAAAAGATCGGGCCCCCTTAGACAGAAGGTCCTGTCTGGTTGTTGGATCAGAAAGCAAGCCCTGAGTCCGTTTAAACTTGGGCTATTTATCCCAAAGCCCTTTCTTTATCTGTTGGTCTCTGAACTAGAGCCTCTGCAGGTGGTGGTACCTCTCTGGAGGTGTTATAACCTGAGTTAATTTGCCTAATCACCCCTGATTGTTCTTAATTTCTGGAGGAGCCTCCCCCATGAAATTACATACAATCCCTGGCCCACATGATACATAAACATAACAGTGTAAGATCTCCCAAAGATATTGCAGGAAAATGCCATTTCTCTCACGTAGATGATAACACAGAATATTTACCTACTTCACAGCCATGCTCCCAGTAAGTCAATGTCTAAACTCTTGACTGCGTAATGCAGGATCCGGCCTTTAATTAACAATAGTAAAGTGCTTTCCACTAGCCCCGTGTATAGTGCAGTGTATAGCTGCATCATCCCAGGAACAGACCAGAGGGCAGATTGTGTCTGGGGGGCCAGATTTTTAACGCTATGTAGGTGGCTAAATATGCAGCTACTAGGCAATGAGCGGGGTTTACTAAAACACCTAGGTGCCTAGACACTGTTGAAAATCCCACTAAATGCCTATTATCTGCGTCTTTAGGAACCTAAATACCTTTACAAATCTGGCTCAGTTACACAGTCACCCTCCTCTGCCCTCGCCCACTACAGGGACACAGCTCAATACTTGGTGCAATGTATGTGCCTTTTGCACAACAAGATCAGAAGGAGAGCTCTCAGTAAGCTCAAAAGCTTGTCTCTCTCACCAGAAGTTGATCCAATACAAGATATTACCTCACCCACCCTGTCTCTCTAAATCCTTGGGACCAATATGGTTACAACACTGCAAACATTCTTGCACACCGGCACAGTTACATTGGTGAAAGGGGGTGAAGCCAAGTCTCTATTCACTTGGATGGGAGGGGAAATAGCTATTCTGCAAAGCTTGTTTCCTCCCCTCATGCTTCGATCCATAACACAACAGTGCAGGGGAGTAAAGGGATGCCTTATGGCTCCTTATAGTCCTCAATCTGGCCCTTCAAAATCTTCTCATACAGCAGTCAGGGCCAGTGCAAGGATATTTTGCGCCCTAGGCGAAATTTCCACCTTGAGCCTCTCACCCCCACCCCTCCCCCCGGAGCATCGCTTATTATAAACTTTCAAAAATGAATATTGCATAATATGGCATTGTTTATTAGAATTAATACATATTCGGCTTGAAAATTTATTAATTTCATTATTTAAACTACATATTTAATGAAAATAAATGAATAACCTGACAGGGTGTGGGGCTGGCTGGCTTGGGGCAGGGGGGTGAGGCAGGGGTTGGCTGGAGACAGGAGTGTGTGGGGCTGGCTGGCTTTGGGCAGGGCAGGGGATGCGGAGCTGGTTAGAGATGGGTGCAGGGTTGGCTGGAGACGGGGGTTTGAGGCTAGTTGGCTTCGGGTATGGGGGTGCAGCAGGGGCTGGCTGGAGAAAGGGGGGTGCGGGGCTGGCTGGCTTCGAGCAGGGCAGGGGATACAGAGCTGGTTGGAGATGGGGTGTGGGGCTGGCTGGCTTCGGGCAGGGGATGCGGAGCTGGTTGGAGATGGGGTGTGGGACTGGCTGGCTTTGGGCACCGGGGTGCTGCAGGGGTTGGATGGAGATGGGAGTGCGGGGCTGGCTGCAGGCAGGGCAGGGGGTGTGGGGCTGGCTGAGGGCATTGTGGTGGGTACCAGGGCTGTCCCTAGATATTCTGGGGTCCTATGCAGCCCCCCCAACAGGGGGGGTGCCCCACGCCTCCATGGGGGAGGCAGGAGCGAGGGGGGGAGCAGGCCTCCGGGGGGTCGGGACTGGCTTGGAGGGCAGGGGGGAACCACCCCCCAGCACTCACCGGCGGCGCGGCTGGGGCCAGGTCTCTACACTTCCTGCTGCCAGTGAGTGCAGGCGCAACTCTGCTGCAGAGCTCAGGGGAGTGGGGGCAGGGGGGGGGCTGAGCAGGGGAGAGGCCCTGGGGAAGAGCCAGAGCAGCAGGGAGCAGCGCAGTGCCCCTGGTGGCCCGAGGAGGAATGACATCACTTCCCGGCCAGCCCAGAGTTGATCAAAGCCGCAGCGCCCCCTCGCACAGCGGGGGGAAGAGGGTTACACATTTAGCCGGCGCTGGGTGAGCATCCCAGACATTTTGGGCACCGGTTTTTGGTGCCCTCAAATCTTGGCGCCCTAGGCGACTGCCTAGTTTGCCTAGTGGATGCACCGGCCCTGACAGCAGTGCAACTAATATTTAAACACTGCTGTGACTGTATATTTGGTTAAGTTTTCAAATACTCTGTCTTGTTCACTGAAGGAAAACTAGAGCTAGTCTTTAGTGATGGACTGATCCTGCAAGATTCTGAATTCCCAGGTAAGGATAAAATGAATGGTTCAGAAAGAGCTGGAAATATGTGTGCTAACTTCAAGGTGATGAAGTAAAATTATAATTACAATCTGAGCACAGTGTAAGAGGAAAGATCAGAAAGCCAGAGGGTCCATCACAACATGTAATGGGCAGTTGTTTGATGGATGCAACAGGCACATTTCATTTGCTGACACTTTCAAAGCTTTGTTTATTTTTAAAGCTTTTAGGAGCATTGGGGCAGATTCTAATCTATATATCTCCAAGTCAGTAGATTTACACTGGTGGAACAGATTGGAATCTGTCCCATGGTCATTAATTGATGTGCTATTGTGGGTTACAGTGGCATTAATTAGAATTGTGCATCCAAAGTGACAACATGCCACATTTATAGCTCTTCTTCTGGCACCTTTGCAATACTCTGCGGTACAAAAAGGCCAGGAAACTGTCTTAACAGGATAACTAGGGATTCCTCTAGAACCTAGCTCTACACTGTCTACTCCCAGCTCCACTACTTCCCCACAGCATTGAGGTCATGGCTGGAAATTCTTGCATTCTGGTGATCGCCGCAGGCTGCATGATGAGGCAGTTGCCACACAACATAGATTATAGCAATCCCAATGCTGCTCTAATTTACAAGGGTTGATGTTGCCTCCAGCTGCCTTCAGGATTGGGTGAGCTGAAAAGCAGCTTTTCATCACCTTTCTTCCCACCCTTGAGAACCAAAGATAATTGATATATTTCCTAGGATCTGCATGTTTTGCTTTTCTTTCCTTTAAAGCTGACCACTTACTCCTACTGGGTGGTATGAAATGATGAGACAGATCAATAACAGAGATATAAGTCCTTTTCTTGCTTTAGAAATAACAAAGCTCCTCCCTTAGTTAAGTCAGTAGATATTCAAAGGCATGATAAGACTAATATTTTTATGTATAGGAGCCTCTGAACAATTACATATTATTATTATTCCTTCAGATGTTTTTCCTACCCCCCCACCAATACTTTATTTGAATCATCATGCTAATGTACTGTGTTTATTTAAATTTTTTCTGAATTGTAACCCCAATTTCAATTATATTTCATCTAGACTTTAGAGTTTTTGGTAGAAATAACATTCACCACAAATAGTATAGCTCATGCTGGCAGCTTTTGGAATTTTAAGATTCAATACTACGTAGTGAATTTCTTGGCTGATAACGAGAGATCTCCTGCTTGCCTTACGCACTACTCCTGTAAATAAGGAAAGCAAGATGTAGTCCACAGTATCTGTCCTGTGTTCTCTCTCAGTCTTGAAGATGTAACAGTATAAAAGTCCTGACCAATACAAGCATATTTAAAGTGTTAAAAATCAGCCCTGTGTTTTCTAAAAGTAAAGAGTACTAAGAGCAGGGGCTGTGTTTTACACTGACACATTGGTTACTGACCTTTATAATATTTACTATTACCAGTGATAATAGCATGAATAATCTTAGCTCAGTGACCTGATTTCTTACCATCATCCAACAAATTTAATTAGAAAGTGTTTGGACGTAAAGATCAACTGTTACTAACCACAATTGTTTGTGATGAGTAACACAGCTCCATAACTTATAGTGCAATTATCTGATTTGCCAGCAGTGGACACTGTTTCACTAGTTATCAACTAAGACATTGCGAGAAAGTCTGCCAAGCAAGTTGGCAAATTTCTGCTTTTACTTCCAGCCTGGATTACCTGTGCTAAACAAAACCTTGGAGAGATTCTGATGTTTTTTTTAATTTGTACATTATCAGACAACGTGAGCTTGGTTTTTTATTATATACTGTCTTGTTCTGATAGAAATATTTCTTCATTATTTTCATTTTAAATCATAACACATAATGAGTTCAATACTTGCTGTGTGGCACAAAGTGAAAGGACCCCTTAAAGAAGCATGGGAAGCTAGGGAAGCTGTAATTCTTACAAGTGTCTACTTTGTATTGCTTTTATAAAAATGTGTGTTACACTTGATGGAGTGAACTACTGGGCTCTATCCTGCACATGTACACTAGCAGTCAGTACCAACGCTGATCAGCCAATATGTTTCTTTCTTTCATAATGCCATTATTCAAAAGACAAATGGCACACTCTTCCCAGGTCACCCATCCTTTCAGGCCAGGCACCAGCAGGAAGAAGACAATCAGCTGGAAGAATGTGTCTGTGAGGCATCTGGAGAGGTCTGAGACAGGCAAAGAGCTGATGACAGAGGCCCAGATTCAGGAAAGCATCCCTAGGCAAGAAAACATTTCAGCATGTTTTGGTGCTTCCCTGAATCCACCTAAGTGCACAAGTGCGTAAGGAGAGGAAGTGAATCAGCTATGAGGAAGAGGGTGATTTTGGGGCACTCTCTACAATGTTTTGGAAGGATTAGCTAAGGATCAGCAATTGATGGGGGGCTTTAATGCCTGCTGGGTGAAAAAATGTGGAAGAACTGAAGAAGAGCACTGTAAGGGCTTCATCTCAGATTATATGAATTATCTTCTTAGGAAGTATTACAACATTTAAGGAAATCATCTTTTAATCTCAATATTCAAATAACACTTTAAGCTCCCCACATACATTTCCATTCCTCTATTGAGACTATTATATACATACAATTATAATTACATAGCATGTAATATTTTACTAGTGTAATAGACTGGCAAAAGTGACTAAAGAGTTCTTTCTGTATATCGTAAAGGTCTGATAAAAATGTGTGTAAAAGAGATATCCAAAAAGTCTGCCGTTATAATGCTTTCTCTATTCCAATAGATCTTTAAAATATCTATTTCACACACACTGTACCCTTGAAGTCTGACAAAGAGATACTTTTTCAGTCATTTTGGACATTTTAAGTTCCATTTCGACATTACATTGCATCATATTTTTGTTATCCTCTTCCATTTCACCCTATTTGCATGCTTCAGTGTCTCCCTTTTCTCTTTTCATTCTTCCAACCTCCCCTCTAGTCTCTCTTCAGTCATGTTTATCTTTTTTTTTATTTAAAAACCCACCACTCTGTCTTCCTCTCACAAATCCTCATCACTGTATTTTTCTTTATTTTGAAACCAGTCTCTCCTTTATCTCCTTCTCTCAGAATTAAGGTGAGATCTACACTACAAAGCTATGTCAGTGAGAAGTATGAAAAAAACATATCCTGTAGCCAAAGTAGCTATGCTGGCGAACCCTGCACTATAGATGCAACTATGCCAACAGAAGAATGCTTCTGTTGATATAGCTAATGTTGTTCCAGAAGGTGGTGTTACTATGCCAGCAGAAGAACTACTTCTGCCAGCATACACTGCGTCTACACTAGGGGGCTCTCCTGTTATTCCTGTACCAGTACAGCTCTACTGGAAAAGCATCTGTAGCATAATAGACAAGCTCTCCAAACTACCTATGTACACTTGTGCACACACACACACACACACACACACACACACTCTTCTGGACAGAGCTGCTGTGCACAGTTCTTCTTTTCATAAAAACATCTTCAGTAGAAGTGAGATGTCTCAAGAATGTGAGAGAAATCCTGGACCCATTGATGTCAATGGCAAAACTTACTGACTTCAGGAAGCCAGGATTTGATACCAGATACACAAGAATTTCATGTGGTGCACACAACATTTTTAAAAATAAAGCATCAATTGCTCTTGAAAGGCCAAAATCCATTTGCTGTGGACATAAAATATTAATTAGAGTTTCTGCTAAGAACTTTTCATATAGGCCCAGATGAGGACTAGCTAACAAAGAACAATACATAGCTAAGAGAAAGCTGGGGTAAACGGATAACCTTGTGTGTTTCAAGTCAGTGAGCGGAGTCAGCATAACTCCAAATGTAATTGGGCTTCCTTATTGCAAGTTATAGACGCATGAAGCACTCAGAAAGACCTCACAGTTACTCCCTAATGCAGGGAGGAGATAGTGGTACAATACCCCTCAGATCCCAGACAGAGTTCAGGGAGAGGCCTAATATAATTGACATGAGTTATGACACCCTCCCCTCACAGATGTATGCCAATCCTAGCCCACAGAAATGCAAGGATAAACTTATAAACAATTGTTATTGTTCAGTACTAATTACTGCTTTTTTGCTTTAAATCTCCAGGAATGTACCTGTTGGTCAACCGGGAGAGCTGCTACCTCATTCCCCTGGACCCCAAAATTAGGATTTAACCTATACACTTTAATAGACATCATTTGGGGGTAATTACCTGTGTGTCAGCAATATGTTAATTTGAGCCTTGGGCGGAGCCGTTATGTAATCTGGTTTATTGTGCTTATCTTGTTTTGCTGCTAGAACCTATTCAGGGGCTTGGGAAACCTATCCCCGTTGCTTCTCTCCGCCCAATGAGCACCCTATATAATCTATTGTAATTAATTGTTCTGCAGTGTCTCTGAGCCTGATAAGCAAAGTGACACTCTGCCAGCTCTGTGCATAATAAACTCCTGTGCTTGACTCTACATGGTATCCATTTTTGATCCTTCACCCTTTGCCACTGTCAAGGACTGTGGGCACAAAACAGAACCTGTGTCTTTGCAACTTTGTCTGTAAAGTCCACCTAATTATTTTTGTTTTATCTACCTGCCTTATAGAATTTTTCTTTTCAAAACAGCACATAATACAAGAGCACCCTTACAGTAGTAAAACAGTTCTTTTCTTCTACTGATTTTTGTCTCTTCTGCAGATTGCCTGCAGCGTGTGCACACACGCAGACTTCTCCTTTTCTTTCATTTCAAAAGTATTTTAGTCACTATTTCCCTTTTGCTGTCGTCCTTCCAGAATCCCACCTCATACTGGCCTATCCACATCCCACCCTCCCAGCTTTTTATCCTCTCCACCATATTGCTTCCAATCCTATTCCATTCCTATACATCCACCAAAATTTCCAGCTAGCTCCTAACATCCATCAAAACGCTGCCTACACTGCGACTCAGTCGTGTTATTTTATTGAATTCACTCAGCCCTGAACAGCAGGTAGGCAGGACACTGTTCCATCCTCTAGGAGCTTTTGCTCATTTATCTCAATTCCCATCTGGGAACCTAACCTGCAGCTGCTCTTTCTGGGTTTTTTTTTTTTTTCTGCCTTCTTGGCATGTGCCTTTGAGCTGTATTGCTGCTACAGTTCTTCAACAATGCCACAGCAGCAGTTCCACGGGGAGATTTTCAAAGGCACAGATTGAAGTTACTGAAAGTAACCATGAGTTGGGTACCTAACTGCCCTTGTGCCCTTCAAATAGTTCCCAAATCTCAAGGCTTCCTGAGATTCCTGTACCAGTACAGGAATTTACTCTGTAGTGAAGCACAAACTATAGGACCGAGGCCTTGGCTTCAGCTGCAGACCTGGAGTGAGTAGAGGAGTGAATGAACACTAGGAGTGGCATCTCATCAGTAGAGGTATTTGATGAGTCAAAAAAATTTTTAAAAAAATGCTCCAATCCAGAAAAGAGAACCAGGATGCGGCTCTGACCACTTTGGCCTGAGTTACAACAAGGATAAAGGGAATTCATTAGGAGAAAACGTCTGATAACCATATAAGCATGAAATATAGCTACTCAGAACACACCACTAACTAGTTTTCAGTCCATGATGGAACTAATGCTGCCTCCACCACGGCAGCCTTTAGGTGTCGCCTTTTCAAGCATATTATGCGATTGACAAAAGGAGGTGTATGCAAAGGCCGCTCTTGGCATAGGCAAATAGGGCAGCTGCCTCAGGTGGCAGATTTACAGCAAGTTAGGGTGTGATCTACCCTGTAACAGCCCGCCATAGTGTGGAATAACTGTCCATGTGCACCCTGATGCACATTAACAGTTCCTCAATGCACTTTGATCAAGACATCTTTGAATTGTCTTGGGACTAGAGCAAACCACATTAGCACACTGTTAATACACATCAACAGGGTGCACATGGTATGTTCCCTGCACACATTAACACACGCACAGTGGCTTTGGCATGAATCACATGGTTGGAGGGCCCGGCCTGCAAGGGAAACCCACAGCACCCTAATCTCCATCATTGGAGGTTTTTAAGGAGAGGTTAGACAAACACCTCTCAGGAATGGTGTAGGTATTATATAGTCCTGCCTTGAGTGCAGAGGACTGGATTAGATGACCTACTGAGGTCCCTTCCAGTCCTACACTTCTATGATTCCCTAGATTTGGTAATTTCTCCAGCTCCTGTTTTTGTTTCCTTAAGGAATACTGGATGTAATTCCCATGTAATGTTGCTTTCAATCCATATTTTAAAACACATGGGTTAGGTTGTGGCATTTAACTACAGCTATGAAAATTCGACAGCCCTGAGAAGAGGATGGTGTGTAGCTGCTCTATCCCAAGAGGCACTCCACAGGGATTGTGTACAATGTCTCCTAAAGCTTCCTGGCCTGAAGAGGGAGTTTGCACACTGCACCATCCTTTGGGATGGTGCCACCTGCCCTCTTGTGACTAGCCAGCTCAGTGGGTCAGTTTGGGTGGGGGAGAAAAATGATCCCACCTCTTCCCTGTTTCCACTAAGGCTGAATCTTTTGGGTTGTAAAAAGGGAACAGTGCAGGGTTGCCAAATCCCTGGCCATTTAGTTGGGAGGGTACAATGGGGTGGGAGGGGTGAAGGCTGCTTGTACACCCATGCTAAGGACCAGAGCAATCTGGTCCTGAAAGTTCAGAATACTCTATATAGCATACATCTGAGAGAAGTATTGATCCTCAGGTCTAAGTAACTATGAAAGCCAGTGAGGAAATTATTGTCAAGTGTTGTCAGTGCCTCTCAGACTATTCAAAAGAAAGAGCTATTACTAGCTTTCAACGATTATTAAAGCAGTGCTTGAGTATTTTAAAACCAAGCAAGGAAATCCAAGATATTGCAGGTGATATAAAAATAGAAAAGCCTAGTTTACATTTCTTGGAGATTATTAAGCTGTTTAAATTTTGTCACATACCTTGCAGTAACTAACAAGAGTGCTAATTAAAAGATTATACAGAGTAGTTTTAATATGCAGGTCTTAAAATGTTATAAATTAACAAGCATTACTGACTTTGAAATATGGCTTAGGTGTCAGTAGATATAAAATTTAACTTCACATATTGTAACTAGTAATTTTTCCTGAGCATTTGGTGACGTTATGGCCTTCAGAATATCTCTTTATATGGATTGCATCTTTCTTCCTCTTGCACTTAGTTCAGGATTCTGATATATTAGAAACTCAAGGTTCTGAGCAGGTACAGTATGTACCAGATATTTGTTAAACAAACAGGTAAAAGCTAAGAGCAAACACTAGACAGTAAGAAGGCCATACGAACCAACAGTGACAATTACAAAAATTACCGAATTACAGGGTAAATGAGTTTGGTGTGTAATTCATCAGTCATTTCTCTGCTGTAATAGATAATTTAGGTCTAAGGTTAACTTAAATAGACAATACTCATCAAACATTCGTTTATCTCATCTTAGGCACCCATACAGTACAAATGGATTTTACTATTTCACAAATAAAAAGGCCTAATTAGGAACATTGGGGAACAGTTCAGCCATATTTAAAAAGAAAGTGTGATATCCTCAAATACAGGCATATCTGAATTGGTTAAAGGACCCCATCCTTCAGTCCTAATTCAGGCAAAAGTCTTGTTGAAGATGGAAGTTTTGCCTGTAGGATCGAGCTCTATAAACCCTGGGATACACCTCAGAAATCCTAGTGTTAAACATGTGTAACTGCAGCGTCACTGTAGATGCAGGTACATGGGGTATGGAGTGTGTGCAGCTCTGCAGCATAGACTCTCAGAGGCTGGCTGGCTAACATGTGCCCCTGGGCATGCAAGGTAAGACATGGGTACACATTGCTGTGTAGATATCATCTAAATGGTCAAGTGAACTAAAATGTTATTAGGCTGTTTCCACACTACACTACTTTTTCTTCCAACTTAGTGTCACTTAATCCTCCTCCTCAGAAGTCTAGATGAATGAGTGATTAAAATGGCCTCCACAGCCCTGCTAATACTCCCACCATTGCTACCATTGGTGCAGCTGTACTAGTGAGATTCTTTTTTTAAAGCAAGGCCTGCTCTCCCCAGGTTTATGAACCCACACATGGAAACTCTGAATTAGGGAATGGGGAAACAAAACTAGACAAAAAGAGATGTGTCATATTTAATATGGTCATTCAAATGACTAATATCTTTTCATATAGTTAAGCTATGTTTTTTCCCTACTGTTTCTTCTCCCAACCCCCATTCCCACCCCTAAACATGTTCAATATTTTGGAGCAGATTTCTAAAGAAAAGAGAGACAAGAACGGATAGAAAAAAAGTGAACAGAAATGATGAGAGAAGCAGAATATTAACAGTATTTCAACTCACTATCTTTGAAATAAGAAATAAAGGCTTTATCTGCTATATTACATAGTTTTTGATTAACGGCAATGAAAAGTATTGTTTTGGCAACCACACATTTTTTACACACATAAAAGGCCAGGCTCCTTTTTTCATAGAACTCCCACAGATCAATGTCAGGATATGGCTCTAACTTTTTTGTAATGTTTATATAGAGATCTGAGATGTTACAGGGTGAAAAGTACTGTTTAAGTGTAAGACATTTTCTATTAATGCAGTAGAGACAGGCTGTGAATATAAGGCATACAGATTTTCAAAGTGTGTTCCCTAGTTCATACCAAGATCCATATTAAAATGCTATATAATTAAAATTCACTTGTCCTTTTTTGCAAGTTCCGTGCTGCAGTCTTTGTACGTAGCTGCGATAACTGTTAATCATAAAAATATTTAATTATTAATTACAAAAAATATCCAGTAGAGCCTAGAAATCCTCAGCAATAAAATGTGTGACACACAAAAGAGCACCAAACATTTAAACACAGAGTTAGGGATGTTACCTTCCTCCTCCTCCCCCATCCAACGGGCAGGTGATTTCATCTGCAAGCATGGCTTTGAATACTATCTTCATGTCTGTTGCTCACAAAGTTACCTCTCTGCTTGACCACATCCAGACTAAAATCTTAGCCTGTCTTTCTGACATGTCTTTGTGGATGTCTAGCCTCAAAATGAAACTTTATGTGGCCAAAACACAGCTGCTGATCTTTTCCCTGGAACTTTCTATTTTCCTCTGTTGGGGTGGACAGCACCACTATTTTCCCTGTCACTCGGATCCATAGTTCTAGCTCAACTTTGAACTGACCCTCTCTTTCCTTCCTCCCCCACATTCGGGGAGTATAAATCTCGCCACTTCTTCCTGCATATTTCCACGATCCAAGGTTTCCTTTCTGTCCACACTGCCAAAACTCTTGTCTAATCCCTCATCATCTCACACCTTTACTACTGGGAGCTCCTCTTCTCTAGCGTTGATGCCTGCAACTTCATTGCCCTCAAGCCCAGTCAAAATAACTGTGCCAAGGTCTTCTTCCTGGCTCAGTCTGTCATTCCTCTTAAGTCCCTCCACTAGTTCCCCCTCTTGTAACTCAAACAGATTTCTTGTCCTTACTTTCCATACCTTTCACAGTTTAGCTCGGCCTGGCCTATCTGACCTTTTATCTTAGCCACCTTCATTCTGTTAATGATGCCAGCCTCGAGTGCCCTGATTCTCCATTCTCAACAACCATTTTCACACTCTCTCATGTTGGTCCCTACAAGTGCGAAAAGCTCCCAGTCCAAATCCATAAGCCCCCCATCTTATCCTTCTTCGGGTCCTTTCTCAAAACTCACCCTTTTCTATAATGCATGTAGTAAACTACAACCTGATAATAGGTCAAGTGCCAAGCTGTGTTACTGCTCCTTAAAGGCCAAGAGATGTGCACATCCTTTTTTATTCTTCACCTCACCTCAACCCCTTTCTAATGTCTTGAATTATATTCTAGGCTCTTTAGAGCAAGGTCTGTCATTTTCAATATGTTTGTACAACACAACGGGTCCCCGATCTCATTGACCTCCAGGTACTTGCACAATACAAATGTTAATTAATAATTCTTTATAATTATAAGGTGGGGATAGGAAGAGACAGATCAGGAAAACAAAAAGTAAATTTAAAGCTGTCTGAGAAGCACATTTTGAGTCCTTTGATTTTCCCTTACTATTTGCTGCAATCATTGGGACATTCTTCCGTATGTTAAATGAAAAAAATAGTAATATTTCCTCCAGGTATGTATGTGAGAGTTAGAAAAGACAGAATAACCTGTTGCTACATTTCAAAATAATCTCTCTTCCGGGTACGCTAACGTAAATAAAAGGAAAGTAATATTTGATGGTACGTAGATTAAATAGAACCAAAATTAAGAGTGAACTTACTCAGAAGTTCAGGAGTAAGGCATGTGAAATGTCAGCTTCTTCCCCCTCCCCACACACTAACCACCTGGCTGCAGAAACAACAGTGACAGTGTTTACACTCCAAAAAATGGCATTAGTGTCTGGCACAGTTCTCTCACAGAATTATATTAAAAATGTGTCCCTTCTCTTCTCTACAGCACAGATTCAATCCAAGACCCAAGACTGTTAACATTCCCCATACTTTCAAAAGCCAGAGGTGCAAATAATTAAATATTTATTTCCCCTTGGATACTTAGACCAAACAAACTGGAAAAGAATTTAGAGATAAAGAGATTCTGCTCTGTAATAAACACAAATGAAGAAGAGTTTGTTTAGAATCAAAATCTAGCCTTTGCAAGGATTTCTCTTTACCCCGCCGCTGAACGAAAATAAGTCTTCAAAAAACTTGGCATGAATAGAGCATTGCCGTCCACCTTGTCACAGGCACAAAGTTAAAATTCCACATCCAAATTCTCCACGACATTTTCCACCTCAGATCGTTGACTGGTGTGTCTGGCTTAGATGCTCAGTGTCCAAATGATTGCCAGATTACAGGTCAGGAAGAAATTTTCCCCAAGGGGAGACTGACAGGTACATTGGAGTTTTCACCTTCCTCTGTAGCATGGATCATGAATCCCGTTAGGCTCATTGGGGCATATCCTCCCTAATCAATTCCCTTCCATTCAAGGGGCCTCAACCATTGGTGGCACCTCGGGCACTTAGTTCTTTGTCCGTGGCATACAGTTTAGTCTCCTGAGGACTGAAATACTTTAATTTAACCCTAGTTATTGTGATTAACAAAGGGATAACTGTTGAAATTTAATGGCCTGTGATACACAGATGGTCAGGCTACATGATATAATGCCCCCTTCTGGCTCAAAAGTCACATTCATATATCCTCCTACGGATAGTATAATATTAATCAACAGTATAAACTCCATGAAGCTATGAAAACCTCCAGCTTCAAACAACTCCATTGGCTCTTTAATTAGGGGATCTAGTTTTTCCATCGTTTTTAAAAACCGCTGATGGCCTTGCTTCATCCAGTCTACCTCATATACCTTGATTTTCACTTACCTCCTTTCCCTGGTTCCCTTAATACCAGCCTCCTCTCGGTTCCTCTACAACATAGTACTGAATCAACAAAGCACTTCAGCTCATGTATAATCACCAAGTGAGAGCCTGGTTTTGATTTGGAATGACCTTCCTGTATGTCACTGTCCAGCTAACTTTAACTCTTACATGTATACAGCTTTTATCCCTTGGCCTTGCTCTCTTCATTTCTCTTCTTCCACTGCTTTTAAAAAAAAGTTACATAGCATGTGTTGTTTAACTCTAAAGATATTTTAGTCTGGAGTTAGACTCTAATTCTATTAAACTTTTTGCCTAAAGTTTGTCAAGTGGGCCAACAGATTTGTTAATGAACTATATTGACACTTGTATTAAATATATTAGCCCAACATTATTTTTCCACAAAGTGCACTAATTATTCCGGTGTACAGTGTCCAAATGGGGAGCATTACAGGGCCACCTTACCGAGGCTGGCTTCAGGCTAGCCTCAGTTTCCCCTCAGTCCCAAGTGCCGATCTCCTGCCTGCGTTTTCCATCACATGTAGGCTGCTGGCCTGACTCCCCTGCCCAGGAAGGACTCCGCGGCTTACAGAGAATCTTTCAGGCCCTTTTCCCAAGGCACTATTTTATTAATTGAGACAAAATTAGCAAACTATCACAAACTCATAATCAGTGCAGGCTGCTGGGATCCAGTCACTTTTCACTCTGCTCCTGTCCATCTTTGCTCCAGGGCTAGTCACTAGAGACAATCTCCCTCTAGCAGATCCCTTCAACGGAGCTCTCTCAGCCCTTTATAATAAGCACTGGATTACCTTCTCAGTTGGGTCTGATAAACTGAACAGGGCTGGCTGGACCCAGGCAGTCTGGCCCTTAAAGGGGCAGACCACCATATTACAGGAAGCTCTTTGAGAATTGATATTAAACAGTATAGCTTTTATGGAATAAACAAGTCTGCAGTTTCCCCGTGTAGATAAGCCCTTACACAGATGCTATTAGGATAGTCAGGGCAAGCCTTAGAGAAAATGGCACTCTGGATTAACTTGTATTTTAGCGCCCCTGCTGCCTCTCCCATCCATCCCCCCATTGCTCCTGGCCCCAACTGTTTCCATGGGCTCCTCACCCATCCCCTCCTGCCTCCACCCCCATTGCCCTGAGTTCCCTTCCGTGACCTTGCACCACAGACCTACCCCACTCCTTACCTCTTGATCATGGTGCCCCAATGCTTAATTTGTGAAGCCTGGCACTTCTGGACTCCCAGCCAGCAGCCATCGCTCTCCAGCTGTCCAGCTCTGAAGGCAGCGCCACCACCAGCATCAATGCAGAAATAAGGATGGCAATATCATACCATGCCATTCTTACTTCTGCGCTGCTGCTGGCAGTGGTGCTGCCTTCAGAACTAGGCACCCCGCCAGCAGCCACTGCTCTCCGGCCACCCAGCCAGTGCTTAATTTGTGCCAGGGCTGAGCTCCAGCATGTCTTTCATTACACATTAAGCACCCCCTGACCATGGTGCCCCGGGCAGTCGCCCATGTTGCCCTCCTCTGAAGACGGACCTGAGAGTAGTGCCTGTACTAGAAAGTGAAATGGTATATATACACAACTGAAAGTGGTCAGTCCACCAGTTTCACTTTTCAGTGGAATACCAAGAAGTAAAACAAACAGCATTAAATATATGGAAATCTTTAACAGCAAATATGTCATTGGTAAAAATAAGGTGCTGGTAAGGAAATGTTTAATTAATGTATGATTTTATCCTGACAATATACTTTTAGCTTTCTTTGCTTCTGTGCGTCATAAAATGAAATATACTACGGCCTTTATACATATCAGGGAATGGCACCAAAGTAGTGGTGTTTTGAAGCAAGATATTTAAAGGAAACCATGTCATCTGTAAAGTCCCAAAATGTGATCCTGGATATTGGCTATCTTTCCTGGGAATTAGAATTTTTATTTACTTAGGACAAAATCAGGCAAACAGAACATTTAAAACAGAAGGAAATACTTTTCTGGCAAACATACAGTTCAGTATATTAAGTAAATTACAAACTCTGGGTTCAATTTGTGTTTCCCCCATGCCAGCTTTGGTGTTTTAAAGGAATGTTGTAGCCACCTTAACTAGCCACAAGGAAATGCCTCCAGTACAGGGGGTGTCATCACATGGCTGTACCTGGCTCTACATCAACCACCCACAACTATCCTTGACAGAGAGGGCATTCCCGGGGAAATGAGCTCTGGGTGGGGACTGCACTCTGGCTGTTTACAGCTGCCAGGCAGTTGCTTGGCAGCTAGGGGCAAAAAAGGGCAGCTGTGACTGTTCTATGCCAGGCCCCGAACAGGGGAGGGAAAGAGGTAGGATAAAGCCACCTTTGCCCCTCCCCAACCCTGGTTCTCTTACCAAGCTGTGGTCAGTCGAAACAATGACTTGTGCTCTCCATTCCCAAAGAAAACAGAGGGAATGTGGCTTTCATTAAGAGTACATTTTATATTGTTTAAAGGGTCATAAATCTGTAACCATCCTCTGCTGTGACTGTTGATTAAATTTGAGAAGCTTCCTTAAAGAAGGATTAATAAAAGCACTTAAATTTCACTAGTCAGGTCTATTTTAGCTAAATAATTCTTTATTGAAACTGTTACCTTTCAATCTTTCAGGAGGATTCAGTCTTTAGAACATGTAGAAATGTGAGATTTAATACAGGATAATAATCTCTTCAAGGGCAATGAATAATGATTTTACTGAGTATCCTGAGCAACTGGAATGATGTATAATTTCTTGAAGATTAAAGTTCCCTTATTTGATTAGGAAGTACTTTACCAATCTACTCAGTGAGCAATCTTGGTTTGTCAATGAACTGAAGAAGGTTATTCCTAATAGAGATGATGAAATCTACTCCCTTTCTCACTCTTCTTTGTATTCAATTCCTCTGTCTCGTCCCCACACTACTTTCTCCTTACCTTTCCCTCTCCTTTACAGATACATTTATGTGATCCCCAATCCTCCCTCTCCTTCCTTCTTTGGAGTATAATCAGCTCTCTGGCTGGAGCTACTGTATTCCATTGTTCATCCCGCCACTATGCTCCCTACAATATTTCCCTGTTCTTCTCACTGAACTTCCTCCTATGATATTCCAAAATGCACTGGGTACCTCTGACCCTGCAACATATGATTTTAAAACACAGGGACTGACCCAACAGGTACTGCTGACCAGTTGTGACCACAATGGAACTTGAAAGTTGAAACAGAGTTTGAATCAAATATTCAAGGGGAGAAGGGAGATGAAGTTAATTAACTAAACCAGTGGTTCTCAGCCATGGGCCTGGGGATCCCTGGGGGGCCGCGAGCAGGTTCCAGGGGGTCCACCAAGCATGGGCAGTGTTAGATTCACTGGGTCCCATGGCAGAAAGCCAAGCCCCACTGCATGGGGATGAAGCCTGGGGCCCTGATCCCTGCCACCCAGGGCTGAAGCCAAAGCCTGAGCAACTTAGCTTCGCAGGGGTCCTTGTGGCATGGGGCCACAGGCAACTGCCTTGCTTGCTACTCCATAATGCTGGCCCTGTCTTTTATATGCAGAAAACCCAGTTGTTGTGGCATAGGCAGGCTGTGGAGTTTTTATAGCGTGTTGGAGGAACGGGGGGGGGGGGGGGAAAGAGGCTCAGAAAGAAAAAGGTTGAGAACCCCTGAACTAAGCCAAACCTTCTAAAAGGTTTAGTTCAGTGTTTGGGCTGAAGGGTTCAGTCTGGTTCTTATTTGTTAATAGCTAGTTTGCTCATCCCCTGTAGAGTTCCTGAGAACTGCATAGACAAGATGATCAAAGCCACACAGAGAATGAAAAATGGGCATGACTTCCCAGCAAACTAGTCATACATTTAAATAAAAGCTTTCAGACTGTACAAAGCTTTAAAACATATTCATCCAGAAGGAACCCCAATTCTTTACCAACAGATCTACATCACTCTTTAAGCCTTCATCCATCGCTACAGTGCAGCACACTCTGGAAAGTTTACAAAAACCATACAACGATTTGGGGCAAAAAGTGAATATGTTTCCCAATTGAAAATAAAAGGTCAATTTAGTTAGATAGAATGTAGTTACTCAAAACTGAATTTGACCAGGATGTGACTGGGGCTAACAAATGGACTCTCCCTATGGGAGCAGTGAGATCGTTAATGACCGCAAACCAAAAGTTTTTATAGTAGCAGTATAATTACAGTAGCACCAAAAGGCCCCAGCTGAGATCACAGCCATATCATGCTAGATGCTAGCATACTACACACTGCAAGAGATGGTCACGGCCCTGAAGAGCTTACAATCTAAAGAGTGGGGGTGAAAAGAAGTATTATTGTCTTCATTTTGCAGGTGGGAACTGAATCACACAGGAAGTCTGTGAGAGAACTGAGAATTGGGAACCTTCTGTGTCCCAATCTAGCACCATAATCACACCATGTTTCCTCTCCAAAAAGGAGGCTGTATGGAGCAGAGGATAAAACGACATCTCCAGAAACATAGTACACCACAGCTAGTCACTGGTGTAATATTAATTCAGATGGAAGAATGCCACCTGATACATTTCCATCACCACTCCGAAACCTTTCGCTTTTCTGTCAAGTTTTCTCATCTCCGAGTACTAGACAAAGCCAACACTACTTACAGTATCTGACAAGACCACAATAGGAGGTTGCATGATTGCAGAATGGAATTAGGTACTTTTCTGTGTTCTTCATATTTTTTCTTTGCCATTTTTGCTAATTAATAGAGATCAGAGATATTAGTATTTAAACCAGTTCCCCCAACATATTCTCCATTTTGTTCTCTAGTGAAGCTATATCCATTGAACTGGTGACATTACATGGATATCGTAGCTATAGACATGCCTAGGGTGACCAGATGTCCCATTTTTAAAGGGACAGTCCTGTTTTTTGGGACTTTTTCTTATATAGGTGCCTATTACTCCCCACCCCCTGTCCCATTTTTTCACAGTTGCTATCTGGTTACCCTAGACATGCCAAATATAATATTATAATTTCACTGCAGGATCAAGTAGAAAGAGTAGTTGGTTTGTAAAGGAGAAAGCTGGTTTTCAGTACCCCAAATAGCAACAATATAAGCAATGGGAGTGGGAAGAATAAACTGTTGGTTAAATGATCTTTTCAAAGTACACCCCAGTGTGAAAGTTCCTTAAAGATATAACTATCCATTTATAACAACTGAACACTGCTACAATCTCTAATGCTGTTAAACTATGTGGTGTGGCAAATCTGAGACTGAACTCTCAGATCGGACGTGTAAACAACATTGTCTGCATTACAGTTCAGCAAATAAGTCAATGCATCAATAAAATACCATTAATATTGTTAGTTTACAATGGGTCTGTAGTTTGAGTTTATTTTCAAGATGAATGACTGAACTTTGCCAACCATGACTGATGTGCTAGTTGAGAAAAATGAAAACATTGATTTGCGAACTAAACTTCTGTTGTTCAAATATTTTTCATTCCACATTTGATGAACCTCACATATGAATCCATGCTGTAAGTAAATAGTAACTCAGTAAAACATTTGTTGAATAGGGTTACATATACTATATATCTTGGTTTTTACCAGTCAGAGGGTGTGAGAGTAGACACCATATCAGGGTAAGTCTCTTGGTCATTACTCATATAATAAGCATTACTTATTAACAAATAGTATAATTACTCTAAACTCTAAAAACTAATCTACTGGAATATTTTTCTTCCCCTTGTGAATATACTGATTTTTCATTTATGGACCGGACATCTTCCTGTTGGGTCAGGTTGCCGTAGGTTGAGTTGCAGTCTATTTGGTGAATAATAGAAAACAATACAACAGTGCACAGAAATGAATTTAGATACTGGTAACATAAGAGATGGCAAACTGACCATTTTAATTGATCTTCCCTTTAACAAAAACTCCCATCAATATGGAATTGCGCCCAACTCACTAGGATGGCATTTCTGACCACTATACAGCCTTTTGTACTGGAATTTTTGCACTTGGCTGAAGACTTTGTTCCCTAAGGCAGTGGCTCTCAACCTTTCCAGACTACTGTACCCCTTTCAGGAGTCTGATTTGTCTTGTGTATCCCCAAGTTTCACCTCACTTAAAAACTACTTGCTTACAAAAATGAGACATAAAAATACAAAAGTGTCACAGCCACACTATTACTGAAAAACTGCTGACCTTCTCATTTGTACCCTATAATTTTAAAATAAATCAATTGGAATATAAATATTATACTTACATTTCAGTGTATAGTATATAGAGCAGTATAAACAAGTCATTGTCTGTATGAAATTTTTGTTTATACTGATTTTGCTAGTGCTTTTTATGGAGCCTGTTGTAAAACTAGGCAAATATCTAGATGTGTTGATGTATCCCCGGAAGATCTCTGCATACCCCCAAGGGTATGTGTACCCCTGGTTGAGAACCACTGCCCTAAGGAACATATCTTAACCTCACTGCAAGGCATGATGGGGTGGGGTAAAGTTTGAAGCAGTAGTGACTGAGCAAAAGATCTCCAAGTTATCCTGCCTGCACATGAAGAATGCTTCAGGGGCAGCTAAGATGCAACTAATCCTGCTGCTCCATAAAGAAGCAGCAAGTATCTCTGCATTCACACTCTTGAAGGCAGCAAAGGCACAGATGAACAGGGCCACAGATGCACATCTGCCAACTGACCTTTCATTCTTGTGGTGTGGGGGGGCTGCTGAATATGTTAGCTGAGTGCCTTGCCTATGGCTCAAGAGAACAATATTGCTGAGCTTTTTGTGGGAGCACGCTGGGGAGATATGGCGAAGAGGTTTCCTGTGTCCTCTCTCCCTCCACATCAGGTATATTGACACAAGACAGAGAAGAACTGTACTCTCTGTTAAGTGTTAGTGTCTGATAAAATACAGGTACTATTAGCACAGGAATATGTGTTGGTTTTGTTAATAGTTTTCCTCACAAATTTAGCACAAAAGATCAAGAAAAGTTAAGGTGTCACACATTGTGTTATACCATTGTTCTTGAGTCATGCAGATACCACAACGATAAACTCAGCATAAGAACCCTGACAGATGGACAGAACCGAAATAAAGTTCTACCTCAGAACACATTGTGCATATCTATCCATATTTTATAAGATAACAACTGATCCAAAACAAGCTACTAATATAGCACAGAGATATAGGATTAAAATCCTTACAAGGAACTTGTGATTTCTGGTGCCTTGATATTTAGGTGCCCAATTTGAGATCCCTTAAAGGGGCCTGATTTTCAGAGGGTGGGTATTTGGTACTGTCTGAAAGTCAGGCCCTTTTAAAGTGTGTCTGGTTGGATACCCAACACTGAGGCACCCAAAATCACTAGTCACTTTTGAAAATCTCAGCCATATATTCCTCAGAAATATTAATAAATAAAATGGATCCAAGTGCTGTAGTAAAATCATTAAGAACAATACTTGAAAAAAATAAACTTCCTGACAGTTGGAAAACTCTCACACTCTAATTTTTTTAAATTTCTTTGGAAGACTAGAATTTTAAGTCTGCAAATAAAATTATTCCTTTTTTTCAAACTTTAAACACCTGACCCTACCAGCTTCATTTATGCCATGTGCCTGTTTAATCCTTATCAGGCTCCAGTGTGAATTGTTCTGAGAGAAATGGTGAATATTTTAAACCTTTCCTCTGTTTTGGAATGCATACAGAAAAAAACCCAGTTCTGGGGGCTATTCTTGCAGACACCCTGCATGACATCCTAAGTGACTGCAGTTCCAAACATTCAAAGTGTTGATTCACTGCACCACAAGAACAATGAATATACCTTCCCCTAAACATGCTGAAGTGGAAGTTTTCTCATTTATTGTCTATAAAATGGAGCAGCATAATTTGTTTGAGATTCACTGCATCTCTGCAGATTATTCACTCTGATACATTTAAAATATAGTGCATCTTTGTATTACTGTCCACAGCATTAATTGCAGAACATCTTACTAGAGCTCTTTTGCTGTTGTGATTCCATTTCCAAAGCCCTCCATTTCCAGGACTGCAGCACACCTTATACAAATCATTTTACTGTCTCATTTTCTTCTCTTGAATCAAAATTGTAGAATTTGTTTCCTTTATACTATTTTTAGGGATTTGTTTGGGAGTTTTGTGCCTCTGTGTGCTCCCTGTTCATACCTGCCCCACAACAGGAGAGTGACAGGCAATGCTAAATTTGCATATGTCCCCCCTTCATCATATCTTTCTTCAGGGACTATTCCTTATTGTACTGATGCCACAGAAAGGTAGGCAACCAGAGAATGAGAGGTATCAAAGGAGTAATCAAACAGCATTGGTACTTATTTGTGAGCTCTCCCCACAGTGAATGGAAAAAGCAGGACACCTCGGTTTGATTTGATGTTCTTGCAGAGTTAGCTATTCTCCCTCCCTTGTCTAAGAAAAGGGATAGCTATGTTGCAAGCAATTCTGTGTAGGTTTGCAGACACATAACTATTGATTTTTGCTTCCTGGACATGCACAGTACAGCCTTGAAGCACAAGATAACAATTCAGAAAACTCAAGTTATCTTCCTGGATCTGCAACAAATTTATGGCAGACACATTTAAGGGTGAGATGTTCTGGTTGCTCAGCCATCATCAGGAGTAGAAGTTGGTTGATAGAGAGCTGTCAGGTGATGCAGAGGTTTCTACACATTCCCTGCCAAATGACCTTTAATGCTGTGTTAAAAGACAGACAACCATGGAGCAATCTGTATAAGAGAAAACTTAAGGTTTAGTTCCCCGTGATGTCTCCAGAGATATCCAAAACATTCAGATACCCTCTTTGCCCCACAGATATCCTATTTTCAGCTCACATGGGGATGGAAAGATGAGTGTTGTAGGAGCCGAGGGATGGAGTCAGGATTTGTTAATTCTTGTTTGTGAAGATTAAAACATTTTTAAAGTAGGGGAGAAATTTAATTTTGACACCTCTGCTAGTCACCACAGACATGGTTTCACTCCTGCGGCATAAGCTTAAAGTTTCTACCCAAGACCACACATCTAGTTACCTTTACCCTGCTCCTATTTCCATAGATGCCATGGTGATGAATGTGTGATAAATACCACAACAGATCTATCACAACCCATTTCCAGCCTACACTGCCCTTCCATACTGTGACACATGGCCAAAAAGGGTTAAGTAGCTTGCAGGCTAACTGACCCAGATCCAACCTTTAGGGAATAATGTTTGTGTTTTGTTTGTTTACATATATATTGATAGAGTCAACAATGTAATCAAACAGTCCCTGTCTATGCTGCATTCTGTTAATTCAGAGATCAAAAGGACATCTTTAACATTTAAATTAACTGTAAATACAGTGATATCACTGTATTCATCTCTATTTGAAATGTACAGCAAATCACCTGTGAATGGTGGAAAACAGGCAATTGCCTTATGCATCCTAAGAAGTGGGCTGTAGTCCACGAAAGCTTATGCTCTAATAAATTTGTTAGTCTCTAAGGTGCCACAAGTACTCCTGTTCTTTTTGCCTTATGTTAATCCCTGTAGCTAATTACCGGTGATGCATAGGAAATAGGTCTACTTCAAAGTCTCCATGATTTCCTATTGTTCATCTAAGGACTCCCAGCTGTCAAGAGAAGTCCTGGAACTGTATAAAAACCCCTTGGGTCCCAATCCTTTTTATCTCAGATCTGCTTGATGCTTTATGCAGGGGAAGCTTGAGAACTCCAGTCCCATCTGGACCACCCTGAATATGAAGATTGTACTACAACCTATGAACTAATTCTGAAAGAACTCTTTGCAACTATAAAGTTCACCAACTCTACTATGAATCTAATCTCAGAACTGTATCCATGTCTGTATGTATACTGATCTTTTAACCAATACTCTCTCTTTTCTTTTTTAATAAATTTTAGTTTAGTTAATATGAATTGGCTGTACGCATTTATTTGGGTATGATCTGAAATATTCATTAACCTGGGAGGTAACATGTCCGATCCTTTGGGATTGGTAGAACTTTCTTATATGATGAATAAGATTTTCAGTAATCCTCATCATATTTGACTTGGGTGTCTGGGTGAAAGCCTAAGGCTGGGTTGCTTTAAGGGAACTGTATTTTGGCTTCTGGGTAACCAGTAAGGTATTATAGAAGCTGTCTGAAGGCTAGTTTGGTGGCTCTAAATACTGGAATGACCACCAGCTTTGGGGATTGTCTGCCCCATTCTTTGCAGTATACCCTAATTCAGTAACCTCAGTGTGGTTCCCTTGGGACTCCGGTCACACATACCAACAGTGACATGTGGGATTTAAGCCATATTTAACACTACCAATGAATTATAACAGCATTACAAATTACACCTTCCAGGCATGTATACCCTCTACAGTGCCTAACTCACACAACTGTAACCACTTAAATATGGCCTGCTATACTAATCTTAATGGTGATTTAATAGTGGTATAAATTACACGTCAGCTGTAAATGGGAAAGTAGTGTAGTGAGGTAATTGGCTCCAATTTGTCATGAAAAACAACCTCTTTCAAAGGAGCTCTAGTGAGTCCACACCTGGAATACTTCATTCTGTGGTGGACACCTCAACACCAAAAATATACAGGCAAACACTTTGAGAAGTAGGAGTCTAAAGTCCATATTTAGGCACCTGACTATGGGGTTTTCAAAAAGCAGCCAAGGGCTTGTCTTGATAGTGTGCAGCAAGCTGGGCTGTAAATCTACAGCATGCTACATGCTAGCTGTCCACGTGTACTCCGACACACACTGAAAGTTCCCTAGTGCACTTCGCTTTACTCCACTTTAAATAGGAGTGGGTCAATAAGCAATAGGGAACTTTTAATATGTGCTATCCACCTGGATAGTTACTGCACAACACATTAGTGCGCTGTAAATATATACCCCAGTGTGCTGCACTCTGTTTGTCTACACAAGTCCTAAGTGACTTAGGACTGGAGTTCAGTTTTCATTGGATCAATAGCTGTGCAGTGTTGCTGTATTTTGTTACAACATGTGCAATGTTTTGGCAGAGGTGACTGGGCAGCATTCATGTTGAAGCAATTCTTGTGTGTCTAAAGTTTACAAACAATTTTGGGATCCTTTACTATGAAAGAAATTACTGGTACAGAGGTATATGATGCTAGTATTCTATTACAAAGTTTAAACAAATATTTAGAATGTTTAATTAAAAAACGAATTTAATGAATGAAAGATTTCCTTTTAACAAATATAAAGGGAAATATCTGTCACTGTGGCATATGCAGGATCTCTTTAAAAAGAGGCTTTGAAACATTCATTAAGGATGAATGAGTGCTCCACTGAACCTGTCCTCTTGGTCCATAGGAAGAGATTCATATTTTGTTAACAAGTAAGAATGTTTGCATATAAACATGGGTTTGATTTGTTCACTGAACAGTTTGCTCAATTATTTTGAACATTGGAATTGGATAATCAGATTGCCTGGGAAACCATGGAAGCTGAATATTCACGAGTAACAATAGCTTCCTAAATTTTGTGTTATGGTTTTTGAATGTTCTTTCATGACAGCTTATTATATAGCAATTATCATGACAGCACTTACAGTTTATATATGCTGTAGTTAGAAAGGACCCAAGTCTTGTCCTCATGGATGTTAACGGCAAAACTTCCGCTGATTTTGATGGGATCAGGATCAGGCCTAAAATAACTAACCAGCCCAGTACTTTGAATTTATTTCAGCGGCTTTAAAAAAAACCCCTCTTTTGACCTGTGATACAGCATTTTCTTTACATAGCTTGTTTTGCTAGTCATTTCGGCATATTAGGAACTCACCAATTTATCATGCCAACAAAGCATTTGAAGCAAATCTAGTGAAGTACACTGTGTTCCACAGTTTGTTTTTGTGATTTTCCATAGAGCATGTTCTGTAACTGAGTCCATAACAATGGTGAGAAAACTGCATCCAAAACTTTATATGCTCGTCTAAGCATCTGTGCGACATACAAGATGGATTCAACAATAAGAAGATTCCTTAAACAAAAGACCTTTGTTTCTAAAACTAGTTAGAGCTATTCATGACAATAATGTACTTAACTATTGGACATCATGAACAGAAATCCAGGAAAGAAAAGAAGGAAACATATAGCTAAGGACATCATACTACACAACTAAATATAGGGTTCTTAGCTATGGGAAAGGAACACACAACACTCCCCAGGAGGTGGTGTGTAAAGGTGACGGCAAGCCACCTTTGCCCCACTGGAGCCTCACAAAGTAACTGGAATGCAGTCAATGATTGGAACAAAATTTGATTGGTTCTGTGGACTAAATTGCGGTTTGGCTACAAGTCCAATATATGGGGCAGCACACTACTGTGCTACTCCAGGAGCAAACCATGAAGCAGATTCTGAATCAGAGAGTCACCATCTGTATCTCAATTCCCCACCTTCTCTGGAGAGAAGGGGAAAGGAGTGGGAGGTGTTCCCAGTCCTATACCTGGCACAGCGTATGTTCCCTACCACAGTTGTGCTGCTCAGTGCATTGGGGCTTTGAGCCAAGGCTCTGCCATTCCCCATGCATACCTGCTTGCCCGTGCGAGAAGAGGTGTAGAGGCTTTGCAGAATCTGCTTCCTCCCTACTCACTGCTATCCATGATGCGGCTGGCCGGTGCAGGACCGTAAGGAGCACCTCACTCCTTTTACTTAGTGCTGCCAACTCTCCCAGTAACATTGCGAGTTCCACAATATTTGATGTTTTTCTTAAAGTGCCAGCTCTTGGAGTCACATAATTACATAAGAATCTCAACTTTTATTAAAAAAAAAAAAGTTTCTAGCCTCCATGAATGCAGAGAAAAGCCTGAAAACTCAAACCCTAAAGGCTCAAACATCAAAAAGCAAATAAACAGAACCCAACACTTTTAAACCAATCTCATGATTTTTGAACACTTGGGGATAGCAATACTGGTTGGAAGTGCCAAGACTTTTGTTATTATCAGTACTACTTATAAATATGGAGGGATAATGCCAGCTTTTTCTCCCTGGAGAGGGGGTGTTTAGAAATCCATGCAATATTTTATAAAGTGATAAATGTGCAATGAATTTCATTTAATTAGGCAAAATTGCAAAATGGCAAGATTGCTATTGCTGATGACTGGGATAAGTCATCCAAACAAACAACAAAAATAACACAACTCTAGTTACTATTCCACTTAGGTCATGCTGGTAGGGGCAACACATTCTTCAAAATGATGTCCCCTGTGTGGTGAGGTCACACTGGCAGAGGCAGGGCACTTTTCAAAATGGCGTCTCCCTTGCGTGAGGTCATGCCAGCGGGAGGTAGGTCACAGAGGTCAGGGTGGACCCACATCCTTCCCAGAAGTACTGGAATGTCCGGTATTCTGGGGATGCATGAGTGGCCATCCTGTACATAAGTGAGTGTATGTGTTTGTGTGTACAGACTCAGACAGACCAAACTTTGATCAGATAGACCAAACTTTGGTTTATTAATAACCATGCCTATCACTTATAAGTACAGTGAATCAGTTGGGTTTCTATTAACAGGTGCAAATTGAACTTGAGGGGACAAAAACTGTGCATGCAGTTTTGAGAGTGCAAATTGACCACTCAAAAAAGGATGAAAGGTTTTTGAAAAGTTTGGTCAAAATATACAGAAACTGCTAGAGAAGCACCCAGTGCTGCCTGTTTATTGGGGCAGAAGTTTCTTTGTTTTCATTCATGAAAGACTTGAAATTTTTTTAATTTGTCTCAACAGATCTTTTTGGCTTTTCTTTTAGAATAGTTATGTCATGTGCCAACCAATTTAAATCCGTTTTGATTGGATTCCTCATACTGAAATGTTTGCAAAGAAGCAATATTAAATATGTGTATAATATATTAGAGGCTTATTTGCCTACGTTATATAATATTGAATTTAAAATATCTCTAAGTTACTTGATTTAGAAAAATTGTTGGCCTTGTGACGGGGGCCCTGCATGTCAATTTGAGGCCCCCATCGTCCTAGTGTGGAGTTAGTACACCCCATCACCTAGTTGTCAGGATTCCGCGTTAAGCGGATGATTTTGGCCAAGTGGGTCCTGGCCCCCTGATGGGGGTCACTTAAATGAATAGTCGGTGGTCTCTGAGCAGGCAAAACAAAGATCCAGTCTGGAGCCCTGCAGCCTCCTGGCTGGGGCCTGCAATAGTACTTAGCAGCAATCAGGCTGTAGCCCCTCGGCAGGGCAAACAAACAGTCTAGGGGCAGGCAGTAACATGTGGGGAATTAGCCCCCTGAGCAGGGCAAAGGAAGCAAACAGTCTAGAGCCCTGCAGCCTCCCGGCTGGGGCGGCAGTGGCACGTGGGGAATTGGCCCCCTGGGCAGGGCAAAGCAGCAAGCTGGCTGCAGCCCCTGGTGGGGCAAAACAAACAGTTATAGGCCTTACTTCCCTCTGGGCTGGGCTGGGACATAGAGTGTGGCAACCTGGGCCCACAATGATTGGCCCGCCCTCAGCGGCCCAGTGCGGGGTTGGTACACCCCTTCACAGGGCTATACTCTAATTATTGCCATAAACAAAATATAAACAAATCTTTCCTCTTTTTTAGAGTTAGGTCAGTAAATACCTTTTACATGCCTTCTTTCACAGAAGCAGCAGCATTAATCATAAATGACATATTACTAATATGGCAACGTTGTCCTTCATAGTGATTTATACTGGGGAAAGAAAATCTGCTTCAGTGAGAATTTTTGAGAAATAGTTGAAAATGCTTGTGTCAAAGCTGTGCTTATGATAGGCACAGCATGAAAAATATACAGTGAGACCCAAACTCCTCATGCTTTGCACTTGTAACAGAACTTGCTAATTCAGCAGCTTTAGAAGAAAGTATTTGATAATTTACAATAGCTCCGCTTCATGTAATAAGGTGGAGGTTCAACTGATGCCTGGTTGAAAACGAAAACTGCTGCAACCAGAGGCTTCCTAAACTTAAAAGCTAACTTTTAACTGCAGCTGTCAGTATACTCAGTCACTATGTAGCACCATTTTAATACCAACTACCAAGTTTTTAATAAGCTTCAAATATGCCGATACAGAACAGCAGTATGCAAAATTGTTACTATTAATCCTTGGTTGCTGTGTTGTTGTAGCATGTTAGTTCCAGGATATTTGAGAGACAAGGTGGGTGAGGTAATATCTTTTATTGGACCAACTTCTGTTAGTGAGAGAGACCAGCTTTCAAGCTTACATAGAGCTCTTCTTCAGGTCTGGGAAAGGTACTCAGGGTCAGAGCTAAATAGGAAGGGGAACAGATCGCTTAGCATAAAGAGTTGATGTGTTGTAAGAACCGATTCAAGGTGAAGTGGGCAGTTACCTATGCAGTCAAAGACAAGCCTGGAAGCTTAAATTCAATACTTTGTTAAACACTAAAAATAACGGATTCAATAAAGACACTGGATTTATGGCTCGTTACAACAATCTATAACCCACTAACCCGTTCTTTGTCCTATAACTGCAGATGTGTTAACTGCCCACTTCACCTTGAATGGTCTCTTACAACATGGCAACTCCTTATGATAAACAATTGGTTCCACCTTCTATTTAGGTGTGACATGCTAAATAACCTTCCTAGACCCAAAGAGCTCTGTTAACTTCAAAAGCTTGTCTTTCATCAACAGAAGTTGGTCCAATAAAAGATATTACCTCACCCACCTTCTCTCTATGTAATTAATCTGATGTTCCTATATACTAATAAAGTCTTAGGCTATGTCTACACTGCCCCTTATGTTGGCAAAATGTATGTTGCTCAGGGGTGTGAAAAAACCCACAGTCCTGAGCAACATACATTTCGTCAGCATAAGTGCTAGTGTACGCAGCGCTATGTCGGCACGTGATGCTCTCCCACCGACGTAACTACAGTTGCTCATTTAGGTGGTTTTATTATGTCAATGGGAGAGCTCTTGCCCGTCGGCATGTAGCAGCTACATGGGTACTCTTACAGTGGCACAGCTGTATCAATACAAAAATAAGCTTGCCAGTGTAGACATGGCTTAAGAAATTAGAGATAGGAATGGGTGCATAAGTGAGAAAGAGTAAAATACCCCTCTGATTTTTCCCCCAAATCAAAAATAGAATGGATGCTAAAATCTATCTGGATGTTACAAAAAATTGAAATAAGAAAAGGCAAACCAGTCTCTATGGTGATTTATCATTCCCACCAAAGAACTGTTTGCTAAATAACTCCAGTGCTTTCACCACAGTGACTTGTTTGGAACATGAGATAAGCTAAGAAGAATCATGTGTTAATATGTCACTTCTGATATGTGTTTCATGTTGGAATCCTTTGCTAGTCCTTTAAATTTGTGAACCAATTTTTTTCAAGCATGAAAAAGGTGCTTGTTCTCCTTGAGGAATCCTGGCAAGTATGAAGCGCTAAAACTAACTCATCTTGAACCATCAGAGTGTAAAAAAAGTGTTCTATTTTTTAAGGGGCACATATATTTTTTTTATCATGCTCCCATAACGCAAAACAAGCTCAACCAATTTTCTTGAAACTTTCCAAATAAATTCAGCTTTGGGTTGAGGCCAAACATAAGAAATGTCATACCCCAAAAGGAACATTTTAAAGAAAGTTATAATTACAACCAGCCTAATGTTTCTCACTGATAGAGTTCCCAAGCCATTATTGCTGCTCAGATACCTCCATAGCTGGAGGAGCTAATTGACTAAATGTCATTAAAACTACATTGATAATTATATTAGAAAATAATGGCTATGCATTTCTATCATCTGGACTTTAAAAAAAAAATGATGACTTTCTAGTTCAACTTTGAGCTTTCCCATGAAAAAGTCCTATACATTTTAATAAATTATATCCTTGCTATAGAATTGTATAGGGTATTTTTAAAAGGAATCTACAGAAAGGAAATCATTCTCTATTACATTCTATAGATTTTAAAAGAAATTTCCAAAAATACTCTTTCCCACTCCAGTCTTATGGCAAGAGGCAGTGGCTTACCCAACTAGTTATAAAGGTATTTATATGGCTCACAGCATCCGAGTGCCTCACAATCATTAATGGATTTATCCTTACAAAGCCCTATGAGGTGGGAAGGATTATCATAATTTACAGATGAGGAACAAGGTAGACAATGAGACTTTTCCAAGGCCACAGAGGAATTATGTGATAGGAATCCTAGGTTCAATTCCTGGAACTAAGTCCCAGCCCAGTGCCACGTTCACTACAGCATATTTCTACCCTACTGTTACAGGAACCACTTATCTCACTGTCACATTGCCTCCCTATGAGGCTCTGAGACAAGACAGGCTTCTATCATATTGGTTCAAGTTATCTTTCCAAATCAGGATAGGACAGGTCCGTCAATGGCTATTAACCAAGATGGTCCAGGATGCAACATCATGTTCTGGGTGTCCCTATGCCTCTGACTGCTAGATGCTGGAACTAGACAGCAGGGGATGGATCACTTGATAATTGTCCTATTATGTTCAATCCGTTTGAAGCACCTGGCACTGGCCACTGTTCGAAGACAGGATACTGGGCTAGATGGACCATTGGTCTGACCCAGTATGGCCGTTCTTATCACTCAACTTAGTGCCAGTTTAACATTGCCTTCCATAGTATTAATAGAGACATGTTTATTTTTGCTTTATATTATAGGATCTTCTACTAATGTAGAATTTCAAATAAAATATCATTTTATTACCACCTGAATGGAATAGGTGTACTGTTTCATGGGGGCCATTATTGTCCTGATGCTCTGTGAAGGAGCAAAGAATGCTGAACTCTCACAGAATAGACAATAGACTAGGCCTGGGTCAAATTGTGATCTCTTTCCCCATAAGCATGATAGACTGAACTAGTTTAAACCACACAGAAAGGCCCAGAGGAAGATCTTCAGAACACTGTCATTTCTTCTTCTCTTGCAACCACAATGGGTATTTACATATAAAGCAGACTAATATCCCTGACTAAGCTGCTACAGTATAGGCTATTATGGATGGAGAGACAAGAACAAACATTTCTACATAATGTGTTTGATAAGGTTCAAGTAATGCAGATGCATTTTTCACCTTATACAGACAATTCTCTCCCCACCCCCCCAAGAGATATAGTACATGACAGGAGTTGCTTTGGGAGTAAACATCAGTCATGCGATGTGAAGTTAAAAATTCAGTCTGCCTACAAGATAGCATTTGTGCTGTTGCCTAGGGCTATTCAAATTACCTTTCACTCTCTCTGTCACATAATATTTAAGTCCTGGCTGAAACTGTGACCTCAGCAGAAGCAAACAGCACCACGAATTTGAATATATGGCTTTCGACATTGGTCATCGGCTTCATCACCAAGAACAGCTAATCCATAAATAGATGGCATGAAGAATGGAACTCAAGACCTCCTGCCCCAAAAGACTAGATTCTTTAGCTAACAGAGCTTTTCAAGCAAATTAACCTTCAACTACTTTGTGATCCAGCTACATTTTACTACCCTCATTTTACAAACAGGGAACACCAAGCAGAGATTGACGATGCTTTCAAAAGAGGTGGATGCTTTGGTTATTGGGTGCTCAACTTGACACACTTAGGGGTCTCAAACTGGGCAACCAAAATTAGTCAACACTTCTGAAAATGACAGCCTAAGTGATTTGCCCAAAGTTATAGTGGTAATAAGTGTTATAGCTGGGAGAAGGATTCAGAAATTCCTGGTTACCAGCCCCTACTTCCTGTGCTACATTCCTATGCTTTTCATGACAAACAACTATCTACCAGCTGGCCATCAGCAGAGACAAAATGCATAAAAAAAACTTGTTTATTACAATGGGAAAGTTTAGCATATAACTTCTATCCTGAAGCAAATTTAGGGGGAAAAACACCCCCCGTTTCACATTTACAAGAAAAAAACTGCCAGTTTAAATTTGGCCCAAAATTAAGATTTTGCAAAAATATGGCTTTAGAAAACCTCAGATCAATAGAAACATTCTCATGAAATAAATATGGTAATAGTTTTCTTTACAAGAAATAGTCCTCTGCTGTGTTTGCAACCCAAACATTGCATCACTATGCTAGTGCTTGAGATCTGAAAAATTAAATAGACTACAAACTGAATGAAGATGGAAGTCAAACTGACCACCCTATTTTCATTGTGGAAGTGAAACAAAAGTGCTGAAAAGTAATATAGTTTATTTTAACCCTTAATCTTAATAATTCTGGGTGTCATTTGTAACACACAGTAGGTAAAAAAATTAAAAAGAGACGTAGAGACAGATTTTAAATATTAGTCCATGCAAAATTGCACATACTCCCCGCCTCCCTGCACCTTTTAGGCTTACACCGCTGAAATGCATATACAAATCTGGTGTTTATATGCAAACATGTCTAGACATTTAACTGGCCATGTGCATGAGCAACAACAACTCTGTATCAGTGTTTCCTAAATGGTGGGTTGCACTCAGGAAGACTGTATATGGGTCATGGGCCTTGCGCAGAGGAGAGACCCTGGGGAGAGTGAGGGAGGGGTTGGAGAGGGAGCCCACTCCACACTCACCCCACAGTGGCAGCTCCCGTCCCACAAGGCTAGGCCAGGCTCCCTGCTCTAGGCATTGAAACCTACTCAAGTTTCGTCCAGCTATCCCTCTGTCATGAACAAAGGGCGGCCAGGCCAAACCTGAGTGGTGCTGGGACCCCCTACAGTAGGTTGCAATGCCTGAAGCAGGGAATCAGGACCTGACCTGTGGGACTGGAGAGCTGCTGGGCTCGCCCTCCAAATTACTGGGATTTCCCCTATGCATTGGGCCAGGATTAGGGTTGTGGTGCTGGGGCAGAGGGTGGTGCAGTTGTGGGTGGTCGGTGCCCCCTCAATGGGGCAAGGAGGCTGCAGCAGCAAAGGAGAAAGATAGGGGCCTATGATTTGGGCACCACACCATGAACTTAGACCTTGGGTAGGTCACAAAAGAAATGAAATGGAGTTGGTGGCTCGCCTTTGTTACAAAAATTTGGGAACCACTGCTCTATGTCATCCCCCTCTGATCAACTGCTCTGGCAGGCTCCTGGGATGATCCTCAGGATATGTCTGCACTGCAGGCTGGGGTGTGATTTGCAGTGCCTGTAGACATAATGAAGCTTGCTTTAATTTAGCTATCTCACTGAAAATAGTAGCAAGGACCCATCAGACACAGGTTTCAGTGCAGGCTGCGCAAGCCCATCCCCTGGGTATAGCCGCGGCTTCCCACAGCTCCCATTGGCCGGGAACAGCAAACCGCGGCCACTGGGAACTGCGGACAGCTGTGTAAATGTAAACAAACTATTTGGTAGCCCGCCAACAGATTAGCCTGACAGGCCATGGGCCGCAGGTTGCCCACCACTGGCTTACTTTAATTCTGTAGCTATGGATTTAAAACATCTTGATGAATGTTGTGAGTAGACTTAAGCTGAAAGACTGCTTAAACTAACACTTCTAGAACACACAATGAACTCTAGGCCTTTATAATTTAATCTCTCTTGCATCCTTACTAAAGGAAGAATGGCTGGCTATTAGCAGATGTGAACAGCTGCATGGACTTGCAGGTTCTGTCAACATCTGTGATAGCTGCTGCCTGGACGGATGCCTATGCCTAAAGGAAAAAGTGAGGGATGGAGAAAAAAGAAGTGGACTGTCAACCAGAGCCACAGTTAATCTAATTCTTCCTTTTCTTTCACTCATTTGCTTTTATTTTGATCTGTCTGTTTCATCTCATAATTAATAGGTGTGATTTTGATAAATGGTTTGGATTAAGGAAGGTTATTCTAATTGAAGTGTGGGCAGATGACATCATTTGTGTTTTTAAACTCCATTACAGAATGAAAAACAAAATTGAGGTTCAACATCAAAATAAACAGTGTTTAAAGTACTCTAAAAGCTGCTATGAGCCAAATTTCATCTGGCAAACTAGCACAACATGTCAGCTGGAGCACATTAGCCGTTCCCAGCTATCAGAACAGTACATAGAGAAAGGTGATTTCTTAGGCAGCTCAGGCTAGGTCTACACTACCCACCTGAATCGGCGGGTAGAAATCGATCTCTCGGGGATCGAATTATCACGTCTCGTCGGGACGCGACAATCGATCCCCGAATCGACGCTCTTACTCCACCAGTGGAGGTGGGAGTAAGCGCCGTCGACGGGGAGCCGCGGAAGTCGATTTTGCCGCTGTCCTCACAGCGGGGTAAGTCTGCTCCGATAGGTCGAATTCAGCTACGCTATTCGCGCAGCTGAATTTGCGTATATTAAATCCCCCCCCTCCCCCGGTAGTGAAGACCTGCCCTAAGATCCAAACATAGAGCCAACATAGGTGCCAATTATACTGCTAGAGTTCTGCAATTGTCCCTGAACTACAGATGAGGGCACTGTAAGCAAAAATAAATCCTCAAAACAGTCAATGCAAATGCATTTAGGATAAGAGATTTTTTTAAAGAAAGGCATAATAAAAATCTGCAAACTGGTATTTATGATTACAGAGAAGACAGTTGCTCCCCTGCTGAAAAACTGACTAAGTCAACAATAAGAATCTAAGACGTTGTCTTCAAACATTCTATCCCACTTCACTTTTTCACTGTACAAGTAGATATATTTCATCATTATAGCTTTATATGCTATACAGACACACTTTAGATAAAGACTACAGAAAGAGAAAGTCAAGTTTGTACAATTAAGCACTCAGAAATCAGGAACTGCCACAGCCAAGATTGCTCGCACAACCTTAAATCTGCCCCTTGTGCATATGCATCATAATACAGTCTTAAAATATATGATCAGCTACTATTTTTCAATCATCACTCATTGTTTTCCACAACCTTCCCCCCCACCCCCATTAATTCTTAAACTAATTTAATTGTCAGAAAGTCCCAGTATCTATATTATTACTGGAGTATCTCAAACTGTTTTGCAGAGAAGAACACAGTGTTGTAAAGAGAGTGTATATTTATGGTGTCTTTTTTAAATAGGCCTGTGATGTAAAAATACAACTAATTTTGTGTTTTCAGATCACCAGCCCTCAAAATGTGTCAAAGTCCAAATACTAGTTTCTTTCTTTCAAAATTGTCAGATGTACTTTCTTTAAAATCTATTTAACTGTTTAGTGAGTGAGATTCTAGTACAGAATTTACATTACTACTTTACTGATTTGAAATACAGAAAAATCAATGGAGTTGCCCAATTAGAATTGTAAGTTAAAACTGTATGTTTCCAGGTTGAAGGGGTTATTACTTGATTCAATTAAATAATGGCCATATTAAGGCACTTAAATAAATGACCTGATTTCCAAAGGTGCTTAGCACCCTACTGCTCCCATTCAAGTCAATGTAAAGTGGATGTTTACTTGAAAATCAAATCACTGAGTACATGTTGACTACCTGTTGTAGTCAGTAGAAATACTCTCATTAAATGGGCTTTTCATAGGACATTTATTTAGGGGTTTAAATGTGAGGTTAAGCTAACTTTAGACACCAATTTTTGAAAATCTTGGCCAATATAATTTTCATATAAATGACATTCATAGATCTTGACTGGTATACCCACAGTAGAACACAACACTACAAGATGCTAGACACATATATAACATTTTAGAAAAAATGCTTTAGTTGAGAAACAGCATGAGATAATTAAAGAATGTATTACAAAGTACATGCACAAATAGTAGGATTGCATATACAACCTCATGTTTAGCTTTTTATCACTTCTGGGTCATTAAGAGTGAACCCATAAAGAAACCCTGAGAATATTAAGAAAACCAATAAATCAATGACGTAATGGAAAAGAGCATCCAGCTCACAGCATGTAAACTCCATAAACTGGAACAATTTGGCTATGCACCATGGGAAAACCACCATCCTTGACCAAAGCACCAGAACTCTGCTGTACTTGGCTGAGGATACAGTCAGACCTTAGAATTTCAAGTGTTTAACACCTGATAACTCCCTATTAAACTATTTGGTACTAGGTTAGTTTATGCTCATCTTGGCAAGTAAGAAGGAGACTAAGTTAGTTTCCTGTGTAGCATCTTAATAAGGCAATTCTGCCAGTACACTGTGTTCCAATGAATTAGTACATACTGTAATATTTTAGCTGTATCAGCCTATATACATTGAAGTTGAGAGGGTAAACACTTGAGGTAAAATCCTGGCCCCGTTCAAGTCAATGGCAAAACTCCCATTGACTTCGGTGGGGCCAAGATTTCACACCTGATGCATGCCCAAGTCAGTGATTTTGTGCTCATGCCCACACACCTGTTTGAGCCCACATAACGCTGACTTGTGTGTGCTCATCAGGGTTTATGTACCTACAACAGCAAAAATGTGGAAAAGTACATGTGAACTTAAAAAAATGTGGGTCTTTAGATGCAGAGAACCTTGTACCACTGATATATATCAGCAGCCACGATCAGTACATTCCTCGGCCCAAGCCGCTTCCCGCCGCCCTCATTGGCTTGGGACAGCAAACCGCGGCCAGTGGGAGCTGCGATCAGCCGAACCTGCCGACGCGGCAGGTAAACAAACTGGCCCAGCCCGCCAGGGTGCTTACCCTGGTGAGCTGCGTGCCAGAGGTTGCCGACCCCTGTATTAAAGGAACATCTATTTCCAAAGGATTAACGTAATAGCACCCAGTTTGTTGCTATAACTGATGTGTATATAGTTGTATAAAAAGCTTAGCCACAAAAAGGTTGATTCTGAGCTAGCAAGCCAAAGTATTGCACTGCAGAACATGTGGCACCTACAATTAAATTCTTCAGGGGCCCCAGTCGATATCTAAGCACAATGGAGGTTCAATTCCATGATGACAATACAAATAAATAATTAACAAATTCTAATCTGATTGACAAACTTTTAGTTTAAACTCTGTCCTATCCAACAAATGCAAAGACATTCAGACTCTTAATGGTAATTTTATAGAGCCCTATTTTAGTGTTATATTACAATAGCAACATTATTTTGTCAAAGATGCAATTACACTTTCATTCTAAACCATTTTCAAACTGATATTTAATATGAAACAAGTCACTTACTGTCAAAACAAGTTTTAAAGATTCATAAAGAAACTCTTCCTTATGAGTAAATGGCAAAACAAGAAATCTCATATACTTGATATTGCTCTTGGTGACATATAATTTATTTCATGAAGGACACAAAACTCATCGCAGAAGGGAAGTTGGCTTTCTAGTTAGAGAGTTCAAAAGCTAGAGCTGATTAAAATACTATCCAATTTTTGTTAAATGATTATAGCAATCACAAAAAGGAATGACAGAATATTTCATTTTATAATGCTTTTAATTTATTCTTAGAACAGGCAGAAACTGTTCAGATTTACACATGTTGCTGTGCCTAAACTGTGCCGTTGATGAAGCTCCTAGAAATGAATGGGTACTTCTGCTTCATCACAGAAGCCAAAGATTTGTGGATATTGTCTGTGAGACTGGCAGACCAGGCGTCAGCTCATGTAAAGGTTCCTGTATCTCAACTGAACACTGACAAATACGTAGCTAGAATCAGTCTGGCTCAGCTGTGTGTTAGTAATGTTATAACCGGTATTAGAAATATAATAACGTGCTTAATGTTTAGACTTTATTAAATACTTGTGAGTTGCTGCATGCATTAATCACACTTATAACATCTGTATCCCATATGTAAGGTAATATTTGAACAGTTGTAGTGTGAACCTCTGTGGCTGTGTAAAGCACCAGACAGGAGAGAGACATTAATTAGTGTGAAGGGCTGATCTGCAACAGAAGATGTTGTGCCCTTCCCAAAAGGAAAGGTCCATCGATACCAGATGGGCTATTGTGGGACATTGCAACTGGAATTTCCATCAACAAGAAGATAAAAGACTTGTCCTGCTCTCCCCCCCTGAAGAAGCGTCACGCAAGTGGACTTTACACATCCGCTGAGTTTGCAGGTCAGAACACGTGACAGGAAGGGGATAAAAACCCCAAACAAAAGGAATTTGTTATCTCTATGCTGCTTGGACTCTGGGGGCCAAAGCGTTTCTAGGCATAAGCAAGAGATCCCCAACTTCTTAGCCTCTGTTAGTCCTGAAGGACCTATAGAGCTTGCGGATTATAGAAGCTTTTATTACCTTTTGAAATTTAAGATTATAACTCATTTGAGTATATATGTTTATCTGCTTTAACCTTGTAAATAACTCTGATTTCAATTTCCCATTTAATAAATCTGTATATAATTTATTATAGGGTTGGGTATAAGCATTTTCTTTGGTATGAGACCGAAGGTGCAGCTGATCTGGGATAAGTGACTAGTCCTTTGGGATTGGGAGTAACCTGAATACTGCTATGATTCTTGGTGTAAGGGAACATCTATCCAAAAGGTATGCTCACCTGGGTGGCAAGATAGATCGGAGTACCCAAGGGGACTGTCTGTGACTCCATGTTAAGGCTATTTGGGGCTTTTGCTCTGGCTCCTAACAGTCTGCCCTGAGGTTGGTACTCTTGCTTTTGAGTCACCGCAGGCAGTGTTACCTTCTTAACAATGTGCCAATTAATGCCAAACAAGGTGGCATTGTTTGTGATATGGACACTTGATCACTCAGGAGTAATCTGAGGCAACCATCTCATTCCTCGCAAGCATCATGCAGTCATCAAATGTGCAATTTTTATTAAGTACTGGATTAGATTCATTCCTCTGACCTAGAAGGAAAAGTCTTCCAAATCCACTTCCAATTTCCTGATCACTGAAGTCCTACCTCATATACTATTTGATTCAGCCAGACATGCATTTTGTTCATTTTGCTTGTGTTTGCAGGCTTGCATGATAGCTAGCACAGTATTGTATTGACTGTGCTGTATTATACAGTTTGAATATATGTATTGTTCCTTTGCAAGAAGCAGTGGCAATCATTTTACAACAATACATTTTACAAATTAAAATAAATGTAAGAAAAATGTGTTATTTTAATATGAGGCTACATATTATAATTAAGTGTGCATGCAAATGATTCTCCTTAAAAGTCAAAAAATTTAAGACTAATGCAAAGCGATGGGGAGCAACAAGGTGGGTGAGGTAATATCTTTTATTAGACCAACTTCTGTTGGTAAGACACACAAGCTTCAGAGATACACAGAGCTCTGCTTCAGATCTGGGAAAGGCCCTCCAAGTATCACAGCAAAATGCAAGGTGGACCAGATTATTTAGCATAGGTGGTTAGCACACATTGTAAGGGACCATTCAAGGTAGAGTGACCTATTAACACCTCTGCAGTCATAGGACAAAAAGAGGGGGTGAGTGAGTTACAGATTGTTGTAATAAACCATAAATCCAGTGTCTCTGTTCAGTCCATGATTTTTAGTGTCTAGAAGAGTTATGAATTTAAGCTCCCAGGTTTGTCTTTTGAAAGTTTCCTTTGAGGATGAGAACTGATAAGTCAGATACAGAGTAATCACTTTGTGAAAAGTGTTCACCCATGGGTGACTGGGTGTTTTTGTCTTTTGTTGTTTTTCCTGTGTGAGTTCATTCGAGATTGTCTAGTTTCACTCACATAGTTGTTAATGGGCCATTTAGTACACATTGTGATAGACAAGTGTAGAATCCATGGATCTTGAAAGGTGTGTTGTGGGGGGGATGTTGAAAACTTGTCTCTCTCACCAAGAGAGGTTAGTCTAATAAAATATATTACCTCACCCACCCTGTCTCTAATATCTCAGGGCCGACATGACCACAACTACCCTTCAAATCTATGGGTAAGTTTAGGCTCATGTGTTTCTGCATCATACACACACCCCCCCCCACTAATGAATGGTTAGAGTAACAATACAGCTGTTAATTTATGATTTTAGTCCCCTGAGAGTCGATTTGCCCAAGCACAGAGTCCTCTGCCCCACAAGCATGGCCTACACATTCTCTGTTGCTGTAGAACATAAGAAAAAATGAAGCTCAGGGAAGAATATTTGCACTCCATGTTGTGCAATTAAAGGTAGGATACTTATTTCTTCATAATCTACTCAACCACACAGGCAGTATCCACTTTGAGAAATGTGGACAGGAAAAGCTATACAAAAAGACTTTTTCTGACCAAGCTGCATGGAAAGAAAGGTTGTGTTATTAGAGAACCTGCATAAGTGAATTTTCAAAGTGGCCTTTGAGGGGGATATGATTAGGTAGAAAGAGCTCAACAAAACCTTGTCATGAAAGTAGACCATATGTATTTTTCCATTTTGTTTCAATGGAAAGGGAGCTATTACGTTTCTCATTAAAAGACCTTAAGCAATGAAAGCGGTTTACAACTTGAAAAGGAACCTATAACTGAGGGTACCCTGCGAAAGACATACTTCAAGTTCACAGAGGATCTGTGTAGCAGGTACATAGCTGTCCATCTAGGGAGATGTGCAGAAACTTAGACAACCTCCAGTGTGAAGTCCTGTCCCATTGAAGTCAATGGGAGTTTTCCTATTGACTTCAATGGATCCTATCCCCAGATAGGGTGACCAGGTGTCCTGATTTTATAGGGACAGTCCTGATTTTGGGGTCTTTTTCTTATATAGGCTCCTATTACCCTCCACCCCGTCCCAATTTTTCACATTGGCTGTCTGTTCACCCTACCCCCAGAATCAAAGTTTTTATTCCCCAACTTAACTCTACTGAAATGCTAAGTCTTTGGCATACTTAGGTGAAACAATGTGTAGTCTAAGCTACAAATATGTTTGGTACTTCTTATTTTTAATTTGATAGAAAATTAAGAGAAAAATAAAAACTTGTTATTTAGGATACTTTTAGTCTTGAACTGTATTTGGGATCTTTACTCTGGTCCAGTCACAGAAAACAGACTACTCACTATTGAGGGAGGTAGAAGAGGTAAGACATATCCAACCTGGAGCATTTACTCACAACACACACACACACACACACACCCCAAACCAAAAATATCAAATTAATTAAATTTTAGTAGTGTTAAAATGCAGCAACCAAAACGTGACAGAAATAGAGAACAGAAGGATACAGAGCTACATTTGCTTTTCATTAGCAAGTGGAATATGTATTTAAATATGTTGTGTGTGTATACACACAGAGACATATATATTTAATGGTGAAAAGCAAAACATTTTGATCCAGGAGAAAGGCAGTAAAGTTGCTAGCTTCTCAGTTTCAATCACAAAGAGAATGATATAGATTGTTCCTTCAAGGACCTTTATGCAGTATAATTACATAAAGCTAAAGTGCTCATATATTTATAAAACCACAAATACCCACACCCTCTCAATATTGTAAGCTGATGTTATACAGATGGATAAGTGACGTAGATGCTGCAATAAAATACTGGTATTTATAGGTGGCTGAGATAGCTTCACAGTAACACCTAATACACAGTGAATTAGAAAAAAAAAAATACAGATTTAATTCATCATGGAAGGAATGTATTAAAGAACAGAGCAGAGATACATCTGAGAAGGATTTGAAAAGTCTCACATAACTCCGAAAAGAAGAGGAACAGATACCCTGGGTTCTTTCAAACTTTCTTTATTTCGCTACTTCTCTTTGGTGCTTTTATTCTGAAACTTGAGCTTCCTTTTAATTTGAGCTTGCCTAGTATTGAGCCTAAGCACAGAATTGATGTAATCTTTAATATTCCTGAAATGCAGAACTAATCTTTAGTGGTAAAATACTTTATGATTGGCGCATAAGTAGTCTGCATGGTTTCCTTAGGAGATTTTGCCTAACCTATCCAAACACCAAAATCTAATTAAATATCCAACGAAAGACTGCTGAGCTGGAATTGATATGCAAACTAGACACAATCAACTCAGGATTGAATAAGGACTGGGAATGGCTGAGCCATTACAAACATTGAATCTCTCCCCCCTTGTAAGTATTCTCACACTTCTTATCAAACTGTCTGTAGTGGGCTAGCTTGATCATCACTTCAAAAGTTTTTTCCCCCCCCCCTCTTACTTAATTGGCCTCTCAGAGTTGGTAAGACAACTCCCACATGTTTATGCTCTCTGTACGTGTGTATATATCCTCAATATTTATTCCACTCTGTATGCATCCGAAGAAGTGGGCTGTAGTCCACGAAAGCTTATGCTCTAATAAATTTGTTAGTCTAAGGTGCCACAAGTACTCCTGTTCTAATTAAATATGATATGCTACGTATATTCATGAGAGATCTACACATGTCTGAGTATTGCAGTTCTTTGAACTGCATATATTTGTTTGGTCCATGTAGGAATGTCTGTAAAATATTTTAATTTTCAATGAAAAATAAGAAATTAGAACTACAACTTCTGTTTGTTTAGGAAAAAACTTACTCTTTCGCTCTGCTTCTACAGCAGTGGTGGGCAACCTATGGCCCACGAGCCACATGCGGCCCAACAGGGTAATCCACTGGTGGACCGCGAGACAGTGTTTACAGGTTGCCCACCACTGCACCACATGGTTAGGCTGGTGAGAAACAAAGAAGATTTGGTCCCAATGGTAGGGGAAGAGATGCTACATTGCGGTAAATTGGTGGCCAACCTCCCCCGACCAGAAAAGAGCCAGTGCCCATGCCTGAGTCAGTTTCAGGCCCTTACCTCAGGGCACAAATTACAGTACAAAGTACAAACACAAAACAAAGCAATTGTCCTGACCAGCAGAGGCTGCAGTCCCCACAGGTTTTCCCTTGCCTCTCAGCCCCCAGAAAGGGGACACTACCTGACCTTATGTTCACTGCTAGATCACATGACAGGTAACTTTAACCCTTTCCTAGCTGTTTTACCATGTCATAGCCTGCCTTTACAACAAGTAGTAATGGATGACTGCTTCTGAGAGAAATCTTGTTCCCACCCTCCCAGCCCAGGGTACTCTTCTGGAAAAATTCTGTAGAATTCACTAGAGGTGAAACAAATGGGGTTCTGTAAGAAGTACTTTTAAAAACCTATACCATTTAAGAAGGAATGACATTTCTGTCCAGGCAGATAATATACAGTGTCCAATGCTTACCGAACCAAAATATACTTGCCTAACCATTACCCCATACTCCACCTTGCCCCTCTTCTAGTTTATTCCTTTTGTCAACCTGTTATGTCTCTTGTAACAATAAAGATCTTTAGGGCAAAGTTTGTCTTTTTTCATGTGTTTGGGTGGTATCTAGAACAATGGGATGCTGGATCCCTGACTAGGACCCTTTGGAACTACCATAATACAAACATTATTAATAATCATAATCAATCCCTGCTATAGGACGGTCCAAAAATATTATAGAAAAAATGTCATGCTCTATTCAGTTTTATAGGGGAAAAGAGACAGGACAGGGTGAAAGAGAAAAGGGAGAACAAAAGTGGGCAGAGAGCACATAGAAATAACTGACCTTGAAAAAAGTATAAACAAACAGACAGCCACTGTGTGCGCTCAGATTCCTGGGGAGCCAGCAAAAGAAAGTTGTGACATGGTTCTGTATATTCTACTTAATCATAACATTCATTTTGAGAAGAAAAATCTATCCAAAAATTATTTTTCATAGAGCTGTTCCTTTAATAATGTAGCATAAATTAATGATGACATATTTTAAATGTATTTCATTTTGAAAAGCTTCACATCCTGTTACTATAGTAACAACTCACATCCTGAATGCATCTTGGTTAGCATCTCCTAATGTAGTAAAGCATCCATCACCATCTGGCATTGGCAGCTTTGTTGCTTGAGTGAAAATGCTACTGAATAATAAACACAAATGGCCTGCTTTTCAGAGGGGCTAAGCATCCCCAGCTCCCATTGACTTCAGTTTCAGGTGCTGAGTTAGAATCTCTGCAAGTCAAGTCATAGGACTCCAATGACTTAACTGTTTTTGGTGGACATCCTTCTTGCACAAAAACAATCCTATTCACGGAGTTTCCAAATTGTCAATTTCCCAGCTGGCTTTAAGTGTGCAGGGATTATTTTTCAAATTACTCAAAAGGGTGAAATGTTTTCCACCCACCTTTATTTGCATCAGACTTTGCATACACCAATTAAGTCATAGCAAACAAATGGCAAAAGGTTATATTGTTAAAAAGACAGAAAAGTTTTATTGCCAAAGATATCACGTGTGGGGACTGGGAAACTTTTTGCTTTCATTTTAGTTTGGGAGACAACTGCCCTAATGATGCATGAGATCACAGCCTCAGTACACCAGATGGAAATAATGAAATCATAATTACTGCTCTACTTTCAATAAGATAAAGGGCACTCAGCAGAAAGAGACAGACTGAGTGTTCCCCAATTCAGTCCTCATCCCTGACAATCTCAGTCTGGAGCCAAGGATGAACTGGGCATCCTCAGTGGTGGGTGGGAGAGGATTTGAAAAAGTGTGAATCGATCATATCATATGATACAATGAATATAATGAAGATGAGCCAGATTGGACTGATGTGGAAGTGAAAGTTACTCTGATCATCAGGATCCCTTCTACATGGGCACCAAGTGATTGTTTTACTATCCCAAAATCAATGGGTCAGATTATATAGCTGATGTATTTAGTTTACATAAAAAGTGCCCCCCATTTAAGAAGCCATTAACTTGAAGTGTGTTTTGACCTTCCAGTCAAACAAATGACTTTAGTTCATTTTGAAGTTTCTGAAATGAAAATGTTTCTGTATGTTAATTTTACAGAAAAAAATTCACCTTTTGTTCTGATTCAGGATAAGGAGATTTTGAAATGTCAGAATTTCCCCCAGAACAGAATTCTCAGTTTCAACCAGTTCTACTTTGAGTGTCTGATCTTGAATTGAGAAGGTGTTCTGACACCACCAATAGAGAGAAGTGGCTAGCGAGTTACTGACATCACAGGTTCATCTTGTCATATTTCCCTATCTGCCACTAAGACTTCGGCCTCTACACAAAACACCACAACCATCACAATTAAGAGTTTCACTCAGAAGTAAATTAAATCTAGGCTCTAATAATTAAAAAGAGTAAATTTACTAGTAATTTAGTAAAGCAATAGACTTGCAAATTTGTTAAAATGTCACTGAGTCTGCATAGGTATTTACTAAACTATCCATTCATGCCTTTCCCTTAAGTTCTGGGACAGGTTTCAAGAACGTAAATTCTGGTGTACCTATCCTGCCTGAGCTTCACTCATGTTATGATCAATTCACACTTTCAAATCCTCTCCCACCCACCACTGAGGATGCCCAGTTCATCCTTGGCTCCAGACTGAGATTGTCAAGGAGGAGTACTGAATTGGGCAACACTCAGTACATAGGATAGAGAGAATATACCCAATAGTACAGAGCTTTCTAATCTAGTAGACAAAGGCATAACAAGAGCCAATGGCTGGAAGTTGAAGCAAATATAAACTAGAAATAAGACTTTTTTTTAAACTCTGAGGATAATTAACCATTGGAAAAGTTTCCAAGGAACGTGATTGATTCCCTATCTTCTGAAGTCTTCAAAACAAGACTGGATGTCTATTGTCTAGGGATAAATTTTTCAAAAGTGACTATGTGACTTAGGAGCCTAAGTCCCATTTTTAAAAGGCACTTGGGAGTTCAAGTCTGATTGAAAGTCAATGGGACTTAGGAGCTTTTGAAAATTGTACCTCTGTTCAACAAGTTGTTGGGCTTTATGTAGAATCACTGAGTGAAATTCTGTGGTCTGTGTTATGCAGGAGGTCAGATTAGATTATCTTTAAGGCCCCTTCTGGCCTTATAAATATATGAATAATTCTAGATTACATCATTGCATCTGAGAATGTTGATAATTCCCATCTTGAAGGGCAGCTTGAAGTGTAGGGTTGCCAATTTTGGTTGGTCCTGTATTCCTGGAGGGATAGCTCAGTGGTTTGAGCATTGGCCTCCTAAACCCAATCTTTGAGGGGGCCATTTAGGGATCTGGGGCAAAAATCTGTCTGGGGATTGGTCCTGCTTTGAGCAGGGGGTTGGACTAGATGACCTTCTGAGGTCCCTTCCAACCCTGATATTCTATGATTCTATCACATGACATAATCTTTAATTAAAGATTAATCTTTAATTCCTGGAGACTCCAGGAGAATTGGCAACCCTACTGAAGTCTCCTTTTCTGGACTTGAAGGATTGAGCCAAATCTGAGAACTTCATTTTACAATGCCTGATCCCATGCTATCAACCCTGGTCATTCTGGCTAGTGCAATGGTCCTCAGTAGACTATGCACATTTGACTGAAGTCTCCTTCCTGCTGTCAGCATGGTACAAAGAGGATTTAACATGTGCCAAATCTGGCCCTGTATCAGGCGCACTTTATAAACAGACATTTTTATTTTTGTATTTGCCATGTGAAAAAAGGCAATGTCTGATGGAGTTTTTGGTTGTAATGTGTCTTTATAACCATTCAGGCCTGACACACTATTAAGTGGTACATCAAGAGTAGTTTTTATAAAAACTCCCATTGCAGCTCTGGCTTTAGAGAATTGGCCTGTCTGGCTGTCATACCAGCTGGTGCAAGACTTCTCCTCAGTGCCAGGCAACACGCAGCTCCAGTTCCTTGCCTATGATGGCTAGACAAGCCACAGCTTCCAACCAGCTGTCATCTGTCACTACCAACTGCCTTCATCCAGACTGCTCATTCCAGCCCACCTATTGCTATTGATTTCCCCATCACCATCACCCTTGAATAGTCAGAAAAATATCCAGGAGTTGAGATTTTAAACTATGGCTGTATTCTGAAAATTGATTATGTAAAATGGGCCCCTTTTTATCCAAAAGTCACATCCCGGGCCTTTGGCGGTTAGTGAATAGATTTTAATAATGTCAGACTAAATGAGCCATCAGTTTTCTGGGAGAGTGAACTGGATTTTTTTCTGACTCAAATTACCAAGAGAATTGTTAAAGTTTCATTCGTAGGACTATCTGTGAAACCCAACTGTCTTCAAATTACATGCACACACTGAAGTTGCACAGGCAACTATGGCCATCATTTGAGAACAATAACGGCAGCATTTGGCTTGCAGAGTCTTTACTGATGATGCCAATACTGAGCCAGAAAATACCCAGCTTGACTCTCAGATCCCAGACTGGAGTTTGCAGGGTTGACAGCCATTAAAAACATTTTTTAAACTAAGCACATTTCATACGGAAATCGTTGAGACAATAAAGGCCTGATCCTGCAAGATTCCAAAATCCTTCAATTCCTTCAAATAAGATTCCTTAAGGCTCATTATCACCAGTAATAAAGGTTTCATAGGTCCAATGCTGCCCTATGATTGATTTCAGTAAGAACCAAGAGTGCTCAGAATCCCTGAGGTCACCCTTAAACAAGGACCCCCATCGTATGTTAATTGAGTTATTTCTCAAAGTATAACTGCACTTTAAATTGCAAGTGCTTTTTCCTATAATGCACCATTTCATATTCTGAAAATATTAGAAATTAATAAAATACGAGTTAAAATTTTGCTTAGTAAGGCTAACTGAAAACTTCCTGCATGAAAGGCTTCAAACATAATTTTATTTTAAAAGTATTTTGAAGGCCTTTGAGGAGGAGGCGGTGGCTTTGGTGTGGAAGCTGGGAAGAAGTTGTTTGCAAGGTTAGTAATGATCTTGCCCCAGAGACTATCTAATTTACTGTCTGGGAAATGGAATAAGATGCTTTATGAATAGGAAAAGGTCAGTGAGGCCCACACACTTCCCTTTGCCTCTTTTTCCAAGAGAAAAAAGTTTGTTTCTTGAGATTATTTACCTGCTTTTTGCTTTAGACACCATTGGGGGTCATTTTTCCAGATTATCCTTGGTGTGGAATTAGCTCATTTTTAAGATCATATGGATTAGATTCATAGTTCTTTTCAGTGGACACATTGTGGTCACTTCTATTTAAAAGACTTCCTTCCACCCTCCCTCTCCCACTTTGACATATTTTATAAAGAAAATTTAACAGGAAAAGTCACAATTCAAGGAAATAAAACATTAAAGTGACATGGACAAGACCGTCAATACACTAAAATCTACACATTTCTTTGGATAAAAGATGTGAATAAAATAAATTCATGATGAGTTAAAAATAAGCTATCCCCCCCCAAAACCCCAATCTCTTATTCTCACACTCTGACCATATTTCCAGCTGTGAAAGATTAAACAGAAGCCCTTTCTGAGACCATCAACTCTGCTTCTTATCTGGTATAGGTGTTGAGTGATGGAAGAGGCTCCCTACAAGGAATGACGACATTTACATACATTCCATACACAGTTTGGTCATGTTGGGTACTATTTTCACCTTGCTAATTATAAAACACTTCATCATGACCCTAAAGCCACAACTGACATTATGGTACTTTCTGTCTGTCTTATTCCATCCTACACAGCAGTTTGAGGTACAAAGGATATCAAGTTGTCTTCCATAAACAAGGAAAAGCAAAAAATCAAATGCTGAGTGCAAGATATGTCAGGCCGCTGTAAGCATGCTGTTTCTGATACATGGGTTCAGCACATCACCTACCAACTGTTAGATTTCTCTTTAAGAGAAATCTATGACTGTTAAGATGCTATTTTCCTTCTCTATAATCCTCCTTTTATTTGATCTTTCTTTCATTCTGATTTTCTCCTAGGAACATTAGCAACGTGACACTAAAGAGAACATCTCAGTGCAACTACAGACAATAGGTCTGATTGTTCTTCCAACTACACTGGTGACAGTCAAGAAAAACTCCATTAAAATCAATGAAGTTCTATCAGTTTTTAAAATAATGTTCAGAGAAAAGAATCAGGCTCTGTTAGTTTGGGATGCACTTCTGAGTATCTAGCATGGCTTTCTTCCTGCAGACCCCCCCAAAGAGGTCATAATATGTTGATGGTTTACCCTTTCTTGGACAGAAAGTTGTAAAGGTAATGCACTGATCCAAATTAACCTCTCTTCCATTTGAATATCAAGCCTAGAGCTAAGGGTTCTCTGTCTCTAGAATTGCACAGTGTTTTTAAAGGGCAGCGTGAAGGAATAAGGGATAGTATTACTCTGGGGTTAGGAGCCTGCAACTTGTTGGCTAATTAGCTTTCCCCTCCCTCGCAAGGAGGATCAGCTGTTTGGCGGTAGGAAGGGGACGGGCAGGAACTTAGCACACTGGGGGAAGATGCGGGGGAAGGGGAGCTTGGCTGCTGGCGGAGCCTGCCCTGCTGCAGCAGGAGCCGGCAGGACCAAGCTTCTGCCCCCTGCCCCCGTAGGAACGGGAGGGGGAAGAAAAAAGCATGCCGGGCCGGGGCCCCTTTGGACCGTGGGCCCGGTGCCAGTGGCACCATGGTAAATCCGGTACTGGCAGACTGGGGGGGGGGGGGGGGGGGGGAAAGAAGAGGAAGGACTAACCTGTACAGACTTTGTGGGAAAAGGCTATGAGGCTTTGATCCTGTTTTCAACAAGAAGACTTGAAACAAAATCCACAACAAATTAAATCAGACTGGAGACTACCCTGCCTGGGTGCTGTGAGCGGGCCCCAGACAGGATTTATCCAGGGAGGGAGCTGGATCTGCAAGCACCAATCTAGGTCCAGCCGTAAAGGTCATTACAAGTTAGGCCCAATCCTTCACAGACAGTCAGAGGAAGATTCCTCTCCCCCACCTCTATTAATTAGAATTATAAACAGCACAGAAAAGGGGAGGGGAAATGGAACAGGTTTACTAATAACTCTATTAAGGCTAAAAGAAGAAATGGAGTTAAAAGTGGTTGAAAGCCACCATGCATTGTACTACCAATAAAACAAAGATGACAAACTTATACAGGACAATTATTATTACCAATAGAGAAAATTAGCTATAAGTACACCTTTGACAACCAAAATTTGCATAAACACTATCTCTCATCCTGTCTTTAATACTTGGAGTTCAGCCTTCAGGTTTCTTTTCTAGATAATTTGCACTATTTCCCTCCTCTTGCTTCTTGTATGGTAAGAGGAGAATTTAACAGTCAGGAGGGTCTATCCCATAAATTCTGGGCACCTTAACATTTCAAAAGGTAAATATCCATCCTCAAACCCCACTCATTCAAGTAGTGACTTTCACTAGGTGGAATAGAAAAGTTATAAAAATAGCAAATGGCAATTTGAGGACAACATATCTACATTTCCTCTTCTAATTCCCTGTTTATGTCCTGAGGACATTTTTTTTAAAAAACAGTAGGTGTAGTCTCAGCAGACCATCACATCACCCCCTCTCCCCCGGAAAACTCAAATACATCACAATTTAGCATGCTGTTTCAATTGCTCTAAGATTCAGAGACACAGCTATTATACCACAAGTATTTTGCAACACCCTTCTGACACAATACTCTCAGACAGGGAGATTTCATGTTCCAATTTGACTAAGACCCTATATAGTGAAGCCACCCACACTTAAAATACCATTTATCTATATTGCTTATATATGGAAATGAACTGTAGCACTAAGAGTCAGAGACGGTCACCACTTCCCTACAAGGTAAGGATTACTCGATAGGTTAATGTTGGGAAATTGGGAGAGAGAGATCTCTGTGCCATTTGTGGAGAAAAGCCCTCAAGTGTCCTTATTTTTAGTTAATGTCCAACCTTCACATCGAAGAATAATATAATGATGCAATACTTGCAGATTTACTCCAGAGTGAACATGTTTCCCTAGGGACTGAGAAAATGTGATTTTTCTTGACTGCTTTGCAAACCTATGTTTCTTTTTAAGCAGACAATTTTGTTGAACATTAAAGTGTCATGTCTGTGCAGAAAAATTATAAAAAATGATAATGTTAAGAGCGGTGGAATAAAAGTAATTAACTTTTCTCTAAATGCCAGCAGGAAGTGTCATGGATATAAAACTACTAGATCTTAATTAGTTCTCTATTATCTTATTTTATATTTTTCTACAACAGAGTCATTATGTAATTAAAATAAAGTTTTAGGGACTGATTTTCTAGCATGATGCGACAGCTTTGCTCCACATTGCAGCATGTACTTGGCCTTAAGCCACCCCAGAAAGGTCATCCCATTGAAAGGATGATCTGACAGTATAAGCTGGTGCAGGAGGGGCTCTTACGCCACTTCCCTCTCCCTGTTTATATGGTGGCAGGGAAAAGAGTGGGATTGTCCAGGACACATCTATATTATGCCAATCCATCAATTAGACCAGCCTGAGGTTTCCTCTACCTTACTACAATGGGTCTAGCCTTGAACAGCGACTGCACCAGAATTAGATAAGTGAAAGGATGAGTTTTAAGCCAGCTTTGCACACACATGCTCTGTATGGATCAGTTGGATCTCAGGATCTGGCCCTTAATGTTCAGTTTCCAATAGGAGTACAAGCTGGTTACTGACTGACTTTGTTATTTAATTGTACTAGAGGAAGATTCTGTGTGTCATGAAAGATGTAATAAGATTTTAGTTAGAAGTGTAATGTCAAACTTTGACATTACACTTCTAACTAAAATCTTATTACATTTGTTCCATAATTCATCAATGCCATATTGAATTTGAAAACATTATGACTTTCTGTAACTTATTAATGCAGCTGTACCACCTTGAGCTGTGATCTCATAAGCCAAGACAGGTCAAACCTGGTCAATATTTAGATGAGAGGTCACCAAGGAATATCTAGTGAGTGACAGAAAGGGGTGATGATTCACTGGATGGCAAGCTTACTTCTAAAGTTAGTAATGAATCAATAACCCAGACCAGTGTTGGAGGGAAAAACTGCTGCAGAAGACAACATATTTCAGATCCAATGTCTTGACCACATGTGATCCCCATGGCACACTTTGCTAAGTGCCCAGGCTAACTTCCAGTTTTTAATTACATTTTTGCTTACTTCATTTCTGGCTGAAGTTTAAACCTGATAAGGTATTTTTCACTTTCTCTCCCCAACTATGATGCTGCCAATTTGTACCATTTTAATTAGGTGGTGACAGAGGAGTGATCCTCATGGATGTAAATATAGTTTAGAACATCTGCTGCACGATGTGGGAAACTTCGGATGAAATGTCAGTTCAAACACTACACAGCAGTGTGCTGCACAATGCTGTTCTATTCTGAAAATAAACCACTAAAAAAAAAAAAAAAAAAAAAAAAAAAAATCGCATTGTGAGGTTCTGTGTTTATTGTATCTCAGTGGCTCCTGCATCAAAATTTTCTCAGTTTAACAGTTAAAAAAGTGGAGTAGTTCCCCTAAACCTCTAGCCTGCAAGCAAACTGTAGTTTGTAAAGCTGGACTCTTTCTGGCCTATGCATCACCACCACTAGTCAAGAGTCTGCAACTGGAATTTAGTTCACAATTCTTCTTACATTACTTGAGCTGGAATAGAATCCAGCTCGTTTTCTCATAATTGTGTCATAAAAAGCAACAGGGTCCTGTGGCCCCTTTAAGACTAATAGAAGTATTGGGAGCATAAGCTTTCATGGGTAAGAACCTCACTTCTTCAGATGCATCTGGTTCTTACCCACGAAAGCTTATGCTCCCAATACTTCTGTTAGTCTTAAAGGTGCCACAGGACCCTCTGTTGCTTTTTACAGATTCAGACTAACACAGCTACCCCTCTGATACTGGTCATAAAAATAACACTGGTTGCATCCAATAGTTGTTAAATAAAAGGTGATTTTTCTCCCTGTTATTTTCTATCAAATCCAATTTTTTGTACATTGTATAAAAGCTAAAAAGGGAGGATTGAATGGCTCTGATCACTGGTAATGGGATGCAGAGCTCTCATTTAGTTCACCTTTCAAATTCAGCTCAATTAAGCAGTGACCAAGAGTCACTACCATCCGGCATAAACTTTGTTTGATACATCATCTTTCATTCAAAACTATTCCCCAAAACACTTTACCAAATTAGACAGTATGAGACCAGAAGGTAGTGTTAGTATAAGTTACAGCAAACAGAAAGGTAAGACATATTATACCATCAATTATAAGGCTAATAGGGAGAGACAAAGGAGAAAGGGAAAATTACATACCACTATTTGTGGTTGTTGTAGTCCTTCCTCTTCTTCCTTCCTACAAAACAAGATTCCATACAGCAAGCGTTATAGCTACCTACTGGGAAGCAGGAGGCAAAAAGACTCAACACAGGATGTATTTTTATATGGTAATATTCCACTCATTCCACCCTTAGTCATTTAAAAAAGTAAGGCACAAACTTTGGAGAATTCAGATGCATATCATTATGTATAAAGCCAGGATTATGTAAGGAGGGAAGATGGGAGAAGAGAGACTATGACAAACACAATTACTAATATGTAATTTTACATTTTTGTATGCCCCCTCTTCTCCCATCCTACAAAAGTCCATACAGCAAGCAGATGTGGCAAGGAATGAAAATAAGGAGGTGCCTTCCTTTAAGTGGTACTCTTCAACCAAAATCATCTGTGTAAGAATGAAGCAAGCACCATATACCAGTCCTGCATATATCAGATGTTGCTGCTTAAATTCTGTTTGCCCAGGAGACTGAAGCGTCTCTAGTACACTCTCCAGAACACAGACTGGTTTTGGTAGGAATTACTGAGAGTCTTCACTGCACCAAGCAATTCTTGTTATTAAAAAGCTGCTAAAATCTTATTTTTTTTCATAGAAGCAAACAAAGTTTTCTTAGAATTTCAAAGAGGCTTTGCCTGGGATAAAGAAAATTTGATAGCCCTCTTAACATCTAAATGACAATCAATGCTCAGTCTGTGTTTTGGGAAAACAGATTCACTTGAGAGTCTGACAACTTAAGGAATGAAATCCAGATGTAACTCAAAAACTTTGTCTGGAAATATCTGCAAATAAATCACTTCAATAAACAGTAACTCCACCTATGTATCTAGCAGAGAAAGTGGCAACTAAATAAAAAGCCACTTAAGTAGAAAGCAAATGGAAGTGCTCAAAATGAGGCCTGGAAGATATTTTCAAAAGAAGGCAGATGTGTGAAATAAAGAATGTGGGACACTGGAGAGTGGAAATGGAAGTGCTGAGTTCAAGAGCCTTCTTGAATCCTCAGACCTTTTCTCAGAGAGAGGGAGGAGAAAAGAAGAAGAAATCAGGAGCTTATTGAAAGGAGTAATTAAAAAGCAAGATCTTCTTCAGAGACTTCCCATTAACACAACTGCTCTAAACAAAGAGCACAAAAATCCAAAATAGGCAAACTATAACGCCTGGCAATGGAAGATGACATGGGCATTGGAGAAATATGGTAGAATTACTATAAACCCAACCAGTAAGGACAAATTAGGTTTTAGAGGTGGCCAAGTAGCACTATACCTAAAAGATTTCATAAAATCTAATGAAACATTTGAGTGGAGAGGACCACATACTTACATCTAGAAACAAATTCCAAATCATAAGAACACTGACGTACAAGCACAGTTCTACCACTAGTTTCCTGATCAGAAAAAGACCAAAGAGGTAAGTAAGCTTAATAAAACAGTTTAAAAGGGGAACCTTCAACTCCTCATTTATAAACTGGTCAAATGTCACAAGACAAGTTCTAGAGAAGCAATTTCTTGACATTTAAAAAAATTGCCCCTTGGAACAGCTGGTTCTAGATCACATAACAGGAGAGGCTACTCTTAATAAAAATCCTAAGTTACTCACAGGAATAGCTGTTTACTATTATTGTAATATTATAGTGTGTGTGTGTGTGTGTGTGTGTGTGTGTGTGTGTGTGTAAGTAACAAATAGGAACTATTTAGTAACTATGCCACTAATGAATAGTAATTAAGTTCAACAGCTTTGGGAAAGAGATTGTAGCAAGAGCTAGCAGTGAGACACTAAACTTTAGAAAGGAGAATTAATAAAAAAGGCAGAGGGGGGGGATAAAAAATGACCCAAAAGTCTAACGTGAAGAGTTAGATTCCATATGAAAGCTACTTAAGAATACTACAGCTAAGTCATACCAGTAAACAAAAAAGCAGGAGGGCTAGGGGGAAAAGCAAGATCGTTAAAAGACAAGGTTCAAGACTTTGTTTGAGGAAAAACAGATATCCCTTAGAAAATGAAATTCAAGACCAGTAAAGATAATAGGAAGGAGAAAGCAAAATGTAATGGAAATCTGGCATGTTAAGAGGCAAGCTGAAGAGTAAATAGCCCAATATATTGAGGAAAAATCTAAGAAATTTATCAGCAGCAGGAAGGCAGCTGCAAGAGAATCAGTGTGTCCTCTGGAGAAGCAGAAGCATTTAAGTACATTGCAAACAAGCAAGAGGATTTCTTTGCCTCAGTGTTCACTACAGGAGATGTTGTGGAACAACTCTTTTTAGATAATATAGAGCAATGGGAGGCAACCTGTGGCACACATGCGGCCCATCAGGGTAATCTGATTGCAGGCCACAAGACATTTTGCTGATGTTGACCATCCACAGGCACGGCCCCCTCACAGCTCCCAGTGGCAGCGGTTTACCGTTCCTGGCCCATGGGAGCTGTGGGAAGCGGCGGCCAGCACGTCCCTGTGGCTTCCCGCAACTCCCATTGGCTGGGAATGGCGAACTGAGGCCACTGGGAGCTGCGTGGGGCCATGCCTGCGGATGGTCAATGTCAGGAAAATGTCTTGTGGCCTGCAATCAGATTACCCTGATGGGCTGCAGGTTGCCCACCACTGATATACAGGAATTATTTCCAAGGATTGAGATGTTGAGAGACTTGTTGAAACAAAAGATAAGCTATGAAGTGACCAGTCACTAATTTAACTGGAGCCATTAAGGAAAGAGACTTGGGCATCATTATGACCAACTCAATGAAAATATTTGCTCAATGTTCAGGAGTGGTCAGAAAAGCAAACAATTTAGGGTTCAGAAAGAAGGGGACAGAAAACATTGAAATTATTATACCATTATATCTATATCTATTCCTTTCCCTGGAATACTGTGTTCCATTCTGGTCATGCTCTCTCAAAAGGAATATAAAAAAAGAAAGGAGGTTCAAAAGGTTAGGGATGAAAATTATCAAAGGCATGGGAAGACTTCCGTAAGAGAAGAGACTGAAAATTTTAAAACTGTTTAGTTTTTACAGAGAGGAAATTAAGATATACTTTATAATAAATAGTCTAGAGAAGGTAAATTTACCTTCTCTCATAATGCTAACATAAGGGGACATTCAATGAAACTGAACAGCAACAAAATGTGTAACTGATCATGATCTTTAACAGAATCCATAATTAACCTGGGGAACTCATTGCTGCAAGTTACCCTGGAGGCCATGAGCTTAATTGGCTTTTTATTTAAAATAGACATTTATCTGAATCATCAGAACACCCACATCTACATTAGGATATTTAATATTAGTATATAATCCTCCAGGGGATAAACCAGATGGAAATCAGAAAGAAACTTTATGAGCAGGTTATTCCATAATTGCACCCAGAGGGAGGTGCAAGAAACCCCACAGAAGCCGTTGGGACTGAGCACAGGCAAAGAGGATACTTGACCAGATGGAACACTGGGTCAGCAATGCTAGTGCTCCAAGTGACCAATGTGTAACGATTCTTGCTCGTATCCAGACATTGTTACTGAAGGAAGAAAATCTTTGCTCAGAAACCAGCCTAATAGCACCCTCGAAGCCAAAACAAAATAGATGGGTCTGTTGAAGGGAATGGACTGTGCAGGAACAGATCCAGATGAAAAGTGATTCTTCATGGAGAGGAATAACTTCTCTGCTTCTGAGTGAAGATGGCTGTTCATTGTACCCTCTTGACTGGTAGTATAAGCTACAGCATCACAACTATCACATCCAACTATACTACTACTACGTTCACTTGAAGATGAAATGCAGTATCTGTACAGGGTGCAATTTCTGTTCAAAATGCAAAATAGCATAATAGATGCAGGACAATGGAACAGGGTACCCAGAGACAACTTAGAAATGGAATAGCAATTATCAACCTGGGCAGATGAAAGTCCCTGTTCACCTAATGCCCCCGCCTGCTCCCACTGAAGTCATAGCCAAAATTCCTGTAATCTTCAACAAAGCAAGATTGAGACAAAGAAGAGAGGAGGAAAAAATCTACCTCCCCTAACAGGAAAGGTCTCAAGGAAACTACAATGTAGCAGAGAATCTACATGCAAGAGAGATCTCAAGTGCACTAAATGTGGAGAAAGCTTAATTGGAGCTCAACTCTTATTAAATACCAAATACTTGAGAGGAACCATATCATCCCGACTGCATCCAGGATCACACACAGACAACCACCATTGAGAAGGGATCAAACACAAATTCTCCTTGCGACAGAATTGATAGACAAAATGAGAGAAAAATCTGCAAAGTCATGGGCAGACTACCGGTAAGTCCTGATGAAAAAAGTAGTCCAAGTAATGTACAAAAATAAAAGTAGTGATGTGTATGTGTGTGTATAAATATATAAATAAAAACCTCTTCTGACAAAGGAGGGTTGTCAGTTTTGCTAGGACTTAGTAAAGACTTTGGAGGCTGATGGCTGGCCAAAAGGAAAGGTCAGAATTTGCATTTTTGTAAGAACTTGAAAGAGAAATTTTGATACTTCAGTACTAAATTGATCTGTGATGGGGTGAGATCCCCACACTAGCCCTGCAAGAACTGAATTGGGCCAGGTGGGCCCAATTAGCTAATTAGACTGCAAACGGGGGCTTTAGGGAGGGCCTATAAAGCCAGGTAATGGGCTACAGAAACGCACACAGCAGTCATTCTGTGGGAAGAGGGATGTTGGGGCTGGTACACCCAGAAAGAGAAGGGGAACCAGAGAATAGGAAGCAGTCCAGGGAAGGAGCAACGAGGGCAAAGAGAGGAAGTCCATAACTGCTGATCTGAGAGTCCCTGAACTGGAACCTGGAGTAGAGGGTGGGCCTGGGTTTCCCTACCAGCCACTGAAGGAGTGGCACTGGGGCAGTGAATGGAAAGACTGCTTAGGACTGTTGATGGACTGAACCTAAGAAGGGGGAACACTGAGTGCCCTAGCCAGAGGCCTAAGTCATGAAGGAGATGCTGAGGGTCCAGGAGCAAGAAGAACTGCAGACCAGAGTTGGAGTGATGGTGAGCAAATTGTAAATGGGGGCATCACCCTCGAGAGCTAACTCCCAGAGTGACTAGGAGGAGGTGCCAGAGCAGTAGTTAGTGGAGCACCCCATGACATGGAAAAGGAGGGGAGCCAGGAAAAAGGCAAGAGACTGAGGCAAGAGAGAAAAGGAGAGGCCTATAAGGACCCTGTAAGAAAGGTAGAGAAAGCCATTAGGCAGGTGAGACTAGAGGGGAGGAGAAAGACCTCCAGAGAAGACGTTGAGAAATGCAGGGATTAAGACAGAGATGAACCACAACACAGGAGCGAGGGTGCTAGGGGATTCAGTGGAACAGGTGAACCAGCTGGGAAAAAAAGATATTAGCTGCAGAGCATAAGAATGGCCATACTGGGTCATACCAAAGGGCCATCTAGCCTAGTGTCCTATCTTCTGACAATGGCCAATGTCAGGTGCCCCAGAGGAAATGAACAGAACAGGTAATCATCAAGTGATCCATCCCCTGTCACCCATTCCCAGCTTCTGGCAAACAGAGGCTAGGCATTGCAAGAGGTCATGAGGGACCTAGAGTCCCAGAGAGAAAAGTTTAGAAGTGGTATGGAGAAATGGGACAGACAAACTTATGGTCAGGGGCCTAAGACAAGAAAGGGATGACCTGAGAATCCAGCTGCAGCAGATGTGGAGTAGGTGATTTAGAGTACAATACCTGCCCACCCATGGGTTTCAGTCTTGAGGGGGAAGGGTGTGTGATGGGGTGACCACCGACCAGGGTGTCAGTCTTGAGAGTTAATCTCCAGAGTGACCAGGAGGAGGCACCAGCACAGCAGTGAGTGGAGCAGCCAATGACAGTGGCCTAGACAGTCACATATTCTCACTCCCCTCAAGAGAATGGATTGCAAACTTGCTGAAATTATAGTCTGACCCAGCTAGTAAAATAAAGAAAGAGCTGAACAGGTTATTTAATTACTAAAATGCAGGCAGAACTGTATGTAACTGTAGTCAGAGAGGCACTATTTCTGCACAACTAACCTTTATGGGAGCAGATGATTCATTGGCATGCACTTCCTTCTGTTGGAAACCCAAACCAGAGCTGACATTTGGGAGGTGGGGGGAGAGAAGGAAACTTAGATAAAAGTACACCTGAGGATTGCAGCATGCGATTATTTCTTGTTTCCAGGGAAATGGCAATGTTGAATCTGATGTCCCTGACCCGTTTGTAAAGTCTTTCCTGAAGAGATTACAGCCATTGACAGCAGCTTCTGATTTCTCTCACAAATTCAAATCCCCTTAGTCCTACATCTCTGATTTACCTTGGCTATCCCAGTAAAGCTAGCAGTCAGGCTACATCACAGATAATAGTGGCTTTCTGTCAAATACTTGATTCTTGCCCAGATTAATCATAGTCAGGGCTGAATGCTACAAATACACAATCTGAAAAGAAGGCCAGGTTTATCTGTATAATTCTGCTAGCATGACTACCAATTCTAAGGGCCACAAAAAGTGTCACATCACATCCACCTTACCTCCAAGTGGACCCAATTCCTAAGGCATCCTGAGAAGACTTGCTGAAGTGAAAGCCATATTGCTAAATTCAGGGGCTCCCATCTCAGATTTAGGCAATGGAAACTTTATCTTAGGAGTTGCCAACATTCTAGACAGTGAAAATTCTAATGATTTTAACCAGGAAGTTCTGTCAGAACAAAGCTCCCTCACACAAAAATTATCTCCAGACCTATGTGAAATTGTCATCCAGGAGATCAGATCCTCAGGATCACTATTCCCCCTAACATGGGTCCCACAGGGATGAACAAGGAAGGTAGTTAGGAGCCCTGAAGCAAAAGCAAGAAGGCAGGAACAGGAAGTCTCAGAGGAACAGGGATTGATGGGCAGGGATGGTGTCCCTAGCCTCTGTTTGCCAGAAGCTGGGAATGGGTGACAGGATGGATCACTTGATGATTACCTGCTCTGTTCATTCCCTCTGGGGCACCTGGCATTGGCCACTGTCGGAAGATACTGGGCTAGATGGACGTTTGGTCTGACCCAGTATGGCAGTTCTTTTGTTCTTATGAACAGGAATTATTTGTCTGAAAGGAAATCAGAATTTCAGTCACTAGAAAGCCTGTTCTAAGGCCGGGGCACCATCTAGTTAGCAGGGAATGAAAGGGCACTGGGAGGTGCTACAATATAGGAGACCAAACAGTCGTAAAAGCTAAAAGAAGAGAGTGCCCGCTAGGCACATGTTTTTGCTGTGGAGAGCATGACAAAAGTCAAACATTTAAAAAAAAAATCAATCTTGCGGTGATAATGTGACAGATGAACCTTACACAGTGACTAGGGTTACCATACGTCCGGATTTTCCTGGACCTGTCCGGCTTTTGGGGGCTCAAATCCCCGTCTGGGGGGAAATCCCCAAAAGCCGGGCATGTCCGGGAAAATCGGGAGGGAGGGAGGGCTTGGTGGTGCTCGGCCGGGGCCTCTTTGGCTGGGGTCGGCAGTGCCGGGCCGGGGGCATGGTGCCGAGCCGGGCACCAGGGGCGCGATGCCGAGCCGGGGGCCTGAGCTGACCCAGGCTGGAAACGCTGGGGGGGGGCTAGCCTGGACCGCGCCTCCTCCCCCCACACTCCCCCTTACCTGCTTCAGGCTTCCCGCAAATCAAATGTTCGCGGGAAGCAGGGGAGGGGGCGGAGTTGGGGCGGGGGCTCCGTGGAGTGTCCTCCTTTTGGAGGCACAAAATATGGTAACCCTAACAGTGACCTAAGTAAAAAAACCAGAAATTCCTAGTATAGAAACAGTGCGTGGGCTTCCTGAGCCAGGTATTTATAGTTGAATGGAGGGAAGAGGACAAGCCCATGTTCCATGCCCTCAACTGAAGAGAAATGTACAAGGTAACAAAGGAAACTTGATTTCCCCAAGGCCTATACTGTGAGGAAGGGAAAGAAAAGTGAGTGCAGACCTGCAGCTCCTGGAGGAGTTGGAGACAAGTGCCAGATCTAGCTCTGTGCACTAATTTACTGGGCTGTATCAGGAGTTAAACAACACCCACATTTTAACTACCCCACAGAGAGGAGACCTTCAAGGGGCTGGAATGGTAGGAGGTTCCCAAAGAGACAAATCACCAGTGACGTGGGAGCCAGTATCAGCAGTGGATGTTTCAAAATGAATGATTCCCCGCTCTCTAATTTAAAGGACTCTTTGCACTTTCTCACTCACCCATCCCCCAACATGTATGTCCTCCTTTACTTCTTCCTCCTTTTGAGAGATAAACAGGCAAAACAGGACTAGTCACAAAACTGCAGAGAACTGAGCAAGACAATAGGCAAGAACAGACTGAAGTTATGTGGAGTCTGATTATTTATACACCTCCTTGAATGACTTTGTTGCAGCTACAATGCTTGCTGTATGAAATAATTTTTAGGAGAGGAAGACAGACAAAGGTAAAGTTTTAAGATGAGATTGACAAACAGTAAATGAAGTGAATGGGAAGACTGTTTGGTTCCCTGTCTATCCACCAAAAATAGATCATGGGCAGTGATATTGCAAACTTCCCCAATATCATCCAGATATATCTTCACTAGCTGGAGGGACAACATCTAAGACAGAAAATGCAGTTTTGCTCTGCAGCCATTGACCTCTGTGCTGATGCTACCAACAAAAATGCAAATGACTCTATTGTAGTGGTAGCTTTTGTGATGTGAAATAAAATTGAAACTAACATTTCCTAGAGGCCTTCACATGATCAGACCTATTTGTTCCCATTATCATGAGCCATATTTTAACTGGTAACCAAGGGGTGAAGAAGACTCAGTATCCCATTATCAATCTCTTTTGCATCCTGACCTCTAGAGCCTATTGCTTTTACATGCAGATCTCCAGAAATGATTTTGCATTATCAAATCCGTATTCTGCTACAAATCCAGGATTATAGCAACATGTCCAAATGAATGTTTTCTATAATGTTCAAAATAAGTATACATCAAAAAATGTGGCTATAACAACAAGGGACCAAATTCATTGAAGTTAGTGGAGTTACAGCCTGGATGAATTGGGCTCAAGGATTAAATTTGCAGTGGCAAGAGTTACAATGTATGTATTTTACTATGTCATGGAATGTATGTACTATATAGACATTTCACAGTTGCATTAAAAAGTGTACCAAATTATTTTGGACTCAACAATTTTAGTAACTATCCAATTACAAAAAAAATACACTGACATAAACAATAGCAAAATTACTAGGTATATGCATATATTACAGCATAATTAATAAGTATTTCTTAGAGCAATTGAAATAATCATCCATTGTTCTGCAAACTGGCATGGCCCAACTAACGATATCAGCTGTAAAAGGCAGTAATTTAATCAACATAGTGAATTTTCTTTTTGCTATTCTATACTGTTATAAAACCAGTAAAGAATGGGGGCTAGTTTGCATCATAAACAGTCACACGTGGAAAAGATCACATTTCTTATTGTCATGCTATGTGCTTGGTGCTTTAAAGAGAGGGAGAAAAACCCACCATGCAAACTAAAGATATACTCTAAAGAATATATCTAGGTTAACTATGACATGACACTGATATTGGGTGGTGAGATGTGTGGAGTTTAAAAAAAAATTATGCATATTCATAAAGCCGGCTTATCCGGGAAACATCAAAATAAAGCTCTCTCAGTAGACTTGTTTTATATGGCTACTTAATGAAAGAAACATGCTACAATGCCCAATGGAAAGAGATAAACTTTGTTACTTTTCAGATTTTATGAGCACAATGATAGTCTTTTGTTGTAAGTTTGTACAGTGCCTAGCACTATGGGGTCCTTGTCTATGACTGGCGCTCCTAAGTGCTACCACAACACACACAATTAATAAGAACTGACAGACTTCATTTTATAGTTTCTGCTATTGTGGACCTCCCTCTCATTTCTATGAAACAGCACAAGTTGTTCTAAATTCTGCTTCAATGTAAAGGTATTTGGACTATTATTTTATTTTGTTAATATGTCATAGCACCCTTAAGTTAAGTTAATGTTTTTGTTTGCAAATACACATAGCGTGGAATTCTTCCTAGAGTAAAGGCCCAGCACAAAGCCCTCTGCACTGATTAAGCCCCAGGTAGGATAATGGCCAGTCGGAGAGATGAAAAAGGGAAAGCAGAACCAAGGCCTTTGTGGAAGGGACAGACTGCATGCAACAAGTTATGTGAAAAGAGGGATGGGAGATAGGGCTCTGAAGGCAGGCTCAAGCCAGAAGCTCTAGAAGGGGAGATGAGAAATTTGGTCTCATGTGAGGGCAAGTATCTGTTCCCAACCATAGAAATTGAGTGCCCTCATGGGCAGAGTGAGGCTCCATAGAGAGTCAGAGAGGAGAGAGGGAGATTGTGGGTAGATGGGTGAGAACATATGATGTGGGGAGAAGGGGAGGTAAAAGAGGACAGTGGGAAAGAGGAAAAAATAAATTGGGGGGGGGGGGGAGTGAGGAGGGAAAAAAAAACAGAAAGGAACAAAAATAGTTGAGGGATAAGAAACGGAGGCAGACTCAAAAAAACTGAACAGACATCTAAGAAAAACAAACTGAACAAAATGGAAGAACAACCACACTACAACTATACAGTGCAAGTTAAGACGACACAAAAAGAGGCCTGAATTTCATCAGTTTATTTAGATACTTTAGGTACTTAAGTGTAGTATCTGAATGCCTGAAGTTAATGGGAGCTATGGGTGCTCAATATCTCTGAAAATCAGTCACATAATTAAGTATCTAAATATGGATTTAAGAGCTTAATTTTATGCACCCACATTGGAATATTTTGATTTTTGTGTATACCTTAATTTAATATTCTGTAATATATAATGGTTTTATTTTGTCAAAACTGTTCTGTTTTACAAGTTTTCAGTAAGGAGATATTTTAGTAATGTGCCACTTTTTCATTCTTCCTTTTAATTTGGATTTCTCTCCTTTCACGCCACTTTTGTTTCTTGCACCGCCAAACTACATTCTATAATACACACATCCTAATATGCTGACAACCTTTGTAAATTTCAGTTTTTCCTTCATGTGGCTCCCTGATTTCCACTGCCCCTATCTTTGTTGGAGCAGGCTATGCCAATTAGGGATATAGCTAGTTTGGCTGGTAGACAGTCTCTGTTCTACAAGGGCGTAGAGCTGTAGGCTGCTTACTTTTGGGGGTTGATTAAAGTTTCCTTTAATCATTTACTTGCACTCAAGCTATTTTTTAAGTTTGAGAACTCTCAAACATATTATGTTGTACCACAACAGTCTGGATTCAGGATTGTCATTTTCTACCCTCCCAATCTCTCTGCACACCAGACAACGTGTAACAGGCCTCTAACTTAAATATTTGTTGGTACATCCAGTGAACAAGCAGAAGTCTGCACAATTACATTATTCCCAATCTTCTAAATGGTTTCTGCTCTTACCTAGAAGTCTCCAGAAGGGAACTATAGACAAAAAACAACAATAACAAAAACCCACACACCGTACACCACTACTTTTAGGCAGCTTTCAATAGAAGTTGGGGGATCTACCAGCCATTTGTGCCTGTAAGCTGGCACAGACTCACCCTGCGGCACCTCCTGCTGGTTGTCCAGGGAATTTGCTCTGCCAGCCTTGGAGCGCCCTCTTCAGGCTGGTGTCTCACCACCACTGCTGGCTCCCGTGTCCCTACCAAACCCCGGTGCCCCTTTAACTGGGTGCTGTCCCCTGGCAGTACCCCCACAATTCTGGGTCTCCCCCTCCAAGGGGAACCCCCACCCACTATCCTCACTTCACCTCAGAATATGGCTACTGCCAGTCACCATCTAGCCCCCACTCACTGGGGCAGACTACAGTATACATGCCATTCATTACTAGCAAAGGGGGGTTTGGACCTGCTGCCTTTGCCTACACCAAGCTAACCCTCTGTAGCTCCAGTACCTGTCCGGGCCTTTATCAAGGCCTGCAGCCTGGCGGTTCTCCAGGCTGGAGCTCCCCAGCTCCTCTAGCCTTTCCCCAGCCCTGCTCCACTCTAGGTACCTTTCCCAGCTTCTAAGCAACCAGGTCCTTCTCCCTCAACAAGCAGAAGGAGACTGTCTATCTGCCCCTGGCTTCCCTGCCTTTATAGGGCCAGCTGAGTCTGTTTGGGGCATGGCCCCAGCTGCAGCCACTTCCCCCAATCAGCTCAGCCTAAGAACTGCTTTCTCCAGCCACAGCCCCCTCCCAGGGCTGTTTTTCAACCCCTCTGGACCGGAGCAGGGTGACCACCCTGCTACAGTCCCTTTTAAAATCTCCCTTTACTGTTTTAAACAATTAAACAAAACCTGCAACACTTGTAACAGTATGACTCACTTTTGTAAGAGACTATTTAATAGTCAATCTACTATAAAATTGTAGTGGCTTTGGGCCAGATTCTGAAATCCCTGTTCACACCATTCTATTACCGTGGAAGGAAAATGGATTCTAATATAGGCTCTTTTGATTTCTTTAAAATAATAGTCACATTCCTATAGAGCAGTGAGCAGGGATACTAAAACAGATATTCGGGATCTAAGATGCTGGACCAGATTCTGCTCACCAGGATAAATTCAGAATAACACAATTAAAGAGCTACTAAAAGCAGAATGTATCAAAGGGGTAGACGTGTTAGTCTGGATCTGTAAAAAGCGACAGAGTCCTGTGGCATCTTATAGATTAACAGACGTATTGGAGCATAAGCTTTCGTGGGTGAATACCCACTTCATCAGACGCATGGCAGAAAAAAGCAGAATGTGACCCACTGTATTTACAAAGTGTGCAAACAGAACATAGTTCTTCCTTTGTGCAGCAAGAGATTAACCCAGATCATCTCTAATCCATTCAGGAAAATCCTTTCACCTGCTTGTCATTATTGGTTATATTACTTAGATTCAGCCTCATCGTTTTGAGGAGTAGTCTCATTTCAAACCCATTACCTCATTTTCACAGCCCTTGATAGTAAATGTATTATGTGAAAAAGCCTTTGGTATTAAATAGATCCCCAGATGGAAAGACTTAAAAAGCACAAAGTGGCTATGGGCTCTTAGACCCCCCCACCCCAATCCTGCCAATGCTGCAGATTCAGGTTGCCAGGCACACCAGCATGATAACCAGTACAGAGTCTAAACTACCTGCTGTAAAGTTGTTGGAGAAGGAGAACTCAGACAAATGAATTCTCCATTTCCATGATTCTTGATTCTCAGGAATATCACTCACACTCCTACGACTATATATCTTATGGAATTTCTACATTGTTAGAGAACCAGAAACAACTGTGGACACACAGTTGGAGGAAAAGTTCCAGGCAATATGCTTTAAAATATATAGACATATATTTATTCCGGAGTGTTAAAAAAGAGGAAATAATATCACACCCACCTCACCCAGTAACTAGTTTTTAAAGTGGTAGGACACTTGCCAGTCTGCTTCAGGATCTGCACCCTCCCCTTCACAAACTTTATGAGGGGGGAAAAGAGGAGAGAAGTATTTTTCAGGTAGCAACCCCTCTCCATTGCTAACCTGTCATCTAGGAAAAGCCCCATCTCTTCAGCCCAGAGCCTCATTCAAATTCTTCCAAGTGGCAAATGTTCAGTCAGGCAGGGAAGAACCCATTACTGTATTCAGATGTCAAGGCCTCTGATACCATCCCAAGAACATAACTTGCATAGTCTGACCTAGAGAAGAACCAGCTTTGGATTTAACCCAGCATTCTATAGTCACTACAGGGGAAAATCAACCTCTATGAAAGTGAAGCAGTCTCTTGCTGCCAAGCTACCATGCACCAGTAGCCATGGAGCCTAATTTTGCTTGGAAAAGGATGCAAGTTACACTTATATGTTTCTAAAACCATTGAGCCAAATCCTTAGCAACTGAGAAGAAATGCTCAGAGTCGTGAAGATTCAGGCCATGGAGATAAAACCAAGGCAAAGCACTACCAGTTCTAGTCACAGAATCTCAAAGGGCATAAGACTTTCCAAAGTAATTCAGCATATTGCCAAAACTAGAAAACCTCACCATAAAAACATTGCCTTCCAACTTTGTGAGCCATGAAGATGCAGCAAGGCAGAGGAATGTTTAAAAACCACGTTTATGAGTAAAGTTTATGAGTAAAGCAATGAAATAAAGAAAAACATGAGTAAAAAATAAAACATTTATCAAACAATTGCAAGAAAACAAGAACCCAGACTGTAAGCCCTTCTTTCTATAAATAATCATTACACAAATAATCTCACTGATAATAGATGGATTACTCACAGGAGTAAGAATTTGCGAGATTAGAGACTTAGTTTATTATTTTCATAACACACATACGCCACCCTGCCATTTTCTCCTCTCTTTTAATTCAGAAAACTGAGGCACACGATTGGAGAATGTTTAGAACTAAAGTACTTTTATTACACACTACATCTGATATAGTTTCTACCTCAAACACAGTATGTGTTTGGGTTTTTTACACTTGTGCAAAGATTTCATCAAGACGTGCATCAGAGGCATACACATTCCAAATCATCATGGGTAACACTGAACTTGTAAGGACAATGAAAGCAAGTAGACTACAGACTGAAAGCTAACACTAATTAATGCTAAATTGTAAGCAGTTCTTTAGAAATGCCATTACATATTGAACTATTTTTTAAATTGAGTTGATAGTGAATAATGATATTCTACTGAATAACGAAAGAAAAAGTAATAATTTGTCAACACCATCTATTATTGTCAACCGATATACAGTTTAATAAATAGCAATGGACATCAGGCCACAATTCTAGCACACACTGCCTTGATTCAACCCCGTTGACAATGCAGTATATAATTTAGTGAAATTATTCATTCAAAATTTACCATCTTTCCCTCTAGAAAATATGAGACTTCCAAATTCCATCTTGTTAGCCATTTTTCGCAATGTTCTTGATGAGATGAAATAAAACACTCCTAGTTTTTATGGTAGAACAGATTTAAATCCATTCATATTTGCTTAAATTGCTTAGTAAATGCCTTGCTTACTAATATTCATTCTTGCACTTGTGTCTCTGAAATGGCTATGTTCCAGTTAAGAGACAGTATCTGAGACTGTGGCATGAAGAACATGTGCAAAGTTCTCAGTCCAAAGGCAAAACATTTATCTTATATGTAGCCATCTGCAATCCAAGCAAGTATATGGCTTTGCCCATCTCTGCTTTGGTTCGCTGTACAATTTCTTCCTAGGCACTTACCTATGGATGGTGTCTGATAGAAAAGTTGGCCATCTCAGCTATTGTCAGATTATGTAGCAGGATGCCCTCCCACCTTGGGTGGCACCAAGGCACCTGCCAACTAATGGCAGACTTCCCTTCTTAGGAGGATGCTATTGATCAGTCTTTGTGCTTTTAAGTGGGGTCAGGAAGGCCATAACCCATAGAAGATGGCAACAGGCAGAAGCAGGCCTCTTCCTTCTCAGCCTCTATCCTGTCACCAACAGAAGAGTGTTGTACCCTTGGCAAATCTCCCCTCACATTGTCATGCACATGGTCCTACTTTAAGTCTTCTCTTGTGCAAGGATGCTCATGCTCTGATAGCAGGGTTTGTACTTCTTTGTATGTAACCTGCCAAGTGCAGGTCCAGGGTGGAACTTGTAATTATATAGGCCAGTAAGGTCCTTTAGTGAAAATAAGCTTATTAGGCCTTGGACAGTTAAGCTGCTCTGGAATTGAGCATGGGCAGGGGGAGCGGAAAGGAGGCTGGTGATAGCTCATCATAGAGGTTCACCTCCCTCCTTCACAGGTTCCCAGCTGCCAGAACGAACCATCTGTCAGGGGTACCTGTTTTGTTGTCTTAAGTCATAAAGTTGCAGCCATTTGGCCAAATCTCATGGCCTTTGTTGTCTTCATTGGCCTTTGCTGTGCACAATAAATAGTACAGAGAAGTGCTGATACTGCTACATTAAATACCAAATTTACTCATCCCAAGATTAATATTCATGTACACATTTACTACAATTACATTTGTTTCCAAAGCTGTAGTACTTAGATACATTTTGATAAATTGCAATTAAAAGTAGAACAAATGTAAATTGGCAAGTCTCTATTTGGGTACCAGGAGTTTGCCAAAGAACACTAATAATGTTAGTAATACAGTATGCTACCTCTTAAGGGGAATCATCTACAAGGAAGAGATTAATAAATCAAAGAAAAATTCAAACTCAGTTTTTGTCGTTATTTTTAACTGTGGTGCCGCTCCCCTTTTCAGAGAAGATGGAGCTCATATAGCAGCAAGAAGAATGACAATCGGATGCAGTTCTGGATCTAGATGAAAAGGGATCTATCATTAATTAAGAGGCAGATGACCCAAATCCCTTAGAACTTGTATATCTAAGGCTATGTCTACACATGAAGCACTACAGCAGCACAACTGTTCAATGTGGCCATTCACTACAGCTAAGGGATGAGAACCACTACTGTAGTTAATCCACCTCCCCGAGAGGCAGTAGCTAGGTCAACAGAAGAATTCTTCCGTTGACCTAGCTCTGTCTACACAGGGGTTAAGTCAGTGTAGCTCTGTCACTCAGGCATATGGATTTTTCACTGCTTGAGTGGCATAGCTGAATCAAATTAACAGTGGCCTCACCTATTGTAAACCTTTAGTACATGGTATAACTCCATAGAACTAACACAGCCCAAAAATAAAATGACAACACAGTAAGTCAGCGGAAACAGTCAATAAAAGTAATTCACCATCTCTCCCTAAAGCATGGTTAAGGGAACCATTATGAATAAAACCTCTTTGGAAGATCTGAGCAGAATTTCCAAAGCCGATAGAGGATTACAGCAATTGGTCAGGTAACACAATATTTGTATTAATTACAAGAATATTGCAGATTTTAAATGGAAACCTGACTACTGGCCATCCATTGCTGAAGAAATCAACGAGTATTCATAGAAACTTGCTTTCCCCTAGATATGAATTAATAACTATTGTATGATCTGTAATGAATGCCTCAATTGGTGGGATGGAACCTATAGGTGTAAGATGTTCGGCATAGGACAATCTACCTTAGTGTGAAAAGAAAAACAATGCATCTGTTTTTTTAGACTAGAGACTGGATTGCTTTCCTCTGTAGGATTATGCTAGGAATTATTCATTGAATTGGTTTACCACGAACCACCATCTCTTGCCTCATTTATTAAGTGGAACCTGAAGAAACTGAAATAATCATAGAACACTTCACTGCAGATTCCTGTTTTCTTACATATGAAGCTATTTTAATGACATGGACAAAGGTATTATAATTTAATGCAAAATCCAAATGTAGATGTTTGAGTGCAGTTTAACTCAAAATACTCAAGCCATAAGTTTGGTGATGTGCCTATATTTACCATTATTGAAATAAAGATAAAGGTATTATTCACTCACTGGGATTGGTCATAAAACAGGTTGCAAATGGAGGCATATCTTCAATGGAGTACCAGGATAAGCTTGCCCACCAGAAAAATGGTGGAATAAAGGAGATAAAGGAGAAGAAAAATGGAAGGATTTTCTCTTTCTAATGCAAAGAGTTTATTACAACACAAAGACATCAAAATGATTAATACACACACAAAGCAACATGTATTATCAATACATTAGAAGCAGGAGGAAGACCAAAGACAGGGTAGGCCCATTGCTCAGTGAAGCAGGAGAAACAGTAACAGGAAACTTGGAAATGGCAGAGATGCTTAATGACTTCTTTGTTTCGGTTTTCACTGAGAAGTCTGAAGGAATGCCTAACCTAGTGAATGCTAATGGGAAGGGGGTAGGTTTAGCAGATAAAATAAAAAAAGAACAAGTTAAAAATCACTTAGAAAAGTTAGATGTCTGCAAGTCACCAGGGCCTGATGAAATGCATCCTAGAATACTCAAGGAGATAATAGAGGAGGTATCTGAGCCTCTAGCTATTATCTTTGGAAAATCATGGGAGACGGGAGAGATTCCAGAAGACTAGAAAAGCGCAAATATAGTGCCCATGTATAAAAAGGGAAATAAAAACAACCCAGGAAACTACAGACCAGTTAGTTTAACTTCTGTGCCAGGGAAGATAATGAAGCAAGTAATTAAGGAAATCATCTACAAACACTTGGAAGGTGGTAAGGTGATAGGGAATAGCCAGCATGGATTTGTAAAGAACAAATCGTGTCAAACCAATCTGATAGCTTTCTTTGATAGGATAACGAGCCTTGTGGATAAGGGAGAAGCTGTGGATGTGGTATACCTAGACTTTAGTAAGGCATTTGATATGGTCTCGCATGATATTCTTATCGATAAACTAGGCAAATACAATTTAGATGGGGCTACTATAAGGTGGGTGCATAACTGGTGGGATAACCGTACTCAGAGAGTTGTTGTTAATGGTTCCCAATCCTGCTGGAAAGGCATAACAAGTGGGGTTCCGCAGGAGTCTGTTTTGGGACTGACTCTGTTCAATATCTTCATTAACGACTTAGATATTGGCATAGAAAGTACGCTTATTAAGTTTGCAGATGATACCAAACTGGGAGGGATTGCAACTGCTTTGGAGGACAGGGTCATAATTCAAAATGATCTGGACAAATTGGAGAAATGGTCTGAGGTAAACAGGATGAAGTTTAACAAAGACAAATGCAAAGTGGTCCACTTAGGAAGGAAAAATCAGTTTCACACATACAGAATGGGAAGAGACTGTCTAGGAAGGAGTACGGCAGAAAGGAATCTAGAGGTTATAGTGGACCACAAGCTAAATATGAGTTAACAGTTTGATGCTGTTGCAAAAAAAGCAAACATGATTCTGGGATGTATTAACAGGTGTGTTGTGAGCAAGACACGAGAAGTCATTCTTCTGCTCTACTCTGCACTGGTTAGGCCTCAACTGGAGTACTGTGTCCAGTTCTGGGCACTGCATTTCAAGAAAGATGTGGAGAAATTGGAGAGGGTCCAGAGAAGAGCAACAAGAATGATTAAAGGCCTTGAGAACATGACCTATGAAGGAAGGCTGAAAGAATTGGGTTTGTTTAGTTTGGAAAAGAGACGACTGAGAGGGGACATGATAGCAGTTTTCAGGTATCTAAAAGGGTGTCATAAGGAGGAGGGAGAAAACTTGTTCACCTTAGCCTCTAAGGATAGAACAAGAAGCAATGGGTTTAAACTGCAGCAAGGGAGGTTTAGGTTGGACATTAGGAAAAAGTTCCTAACTGTCAGGGTGGTTCAACACTGGAATAAATTGCCTAGGGAGGGTGTGGAATCTCCATCTCTGGAGATATTTAAGAGTAGGTTAGATAAATGTCTATCAGGGATGGTCTAGACAGTATTTGGTCCTGCCATAAGGGCAGGGGACTGGACTCGATGACTTCTCAAGGTCCCTTCCAGTCCTAGAATCTATGAATCTATGTCACAAGAGTATCCTCAGCATGGTATTTGTTAGACACTAAAAAGACAGAGAGGTGAATTGCTCCTGGTTATCTATCTGCTAGTGCTTTGGTTTGGCTTCCAAGAGCTGATCTTAGCTAACCACCTCCTAGTTTTGTGTCCTCATCTCTTCAGCTACCCTTACAGGGAAAAGAGGCTTCATTTAAGTGCCCCAGATTCTTTTGTTTCCTAAGCATTCCCCTCCCCTGCTCTGATGCCAGAGTGCTTAAAAAGCCTGCGCTGACTTATTCTTCTCCCTGCAGAGCTAGCCTGCTCTGCACCATGCCCCAAGTTCATCATTTAGGTTAGAGCCAGGGCTCCAGGGTTTTTGCCGCCCCAAGCAGCCCCGCTCCGCCCCAAAAGCCGCGATCGCGATCTGCGGCACTTCAGCAGCAATCGGTGGCAGGTCCTTCACTCCAAGCTGGAGTGAGGGACCCTCCGAAGAATTGCCCCCGAATAGCTGGACGTGCAACCCCCCTCCGGCGTGGCCACCCCAAGCACTTGCTTGCTAAGCTAGTGCCTGGAGCCGGCCCCAGTTAGAGCAGTGAATTTCTCAAGACAAGCTTCCTGATCTGCCTCCACCAACACTAGATAATCCAAGTCTTTCAGTAAAGGGGAGCTTTGAAATGCACATGTTAGAATTATTCTTTGACTGACTGGTAGCAAGGAATCATTTGTGTATGACTGGTTGGCATGTACAGCATTAGTCAAATAACAAACACAAAAAGGATTCATAACTATTTTCCTACTTCTCCTGCTGCTGTTTCTTTTTTTACCTTCTTCGACAGTTTTTAATTTCTCCTCTCCCCACTGCTTTGCTCTTCCCTGCCTCTTCTCACTGCTATGACTTTTCTATATAGCTCTGTAAGTTCTTTCTGATGGTCTCCCCCTCTTGCTTCTGCTGCTTCTTCATCTCCTCTTTTCGCTTCTCCAAAGCTCTTCTGCTGCAGTAACTCTTAGCAAACTAAAGGCTCCTGTCAATCTTATTAGTGCAACTAGTAATATTGAAATTATGTTTTTGTTGTGGAAAAATAGTGAAAGCTTGCAGACAAGATTCTTCTTTGAATACAGAGTTCTATGGCGTTCCTGCAATGGTAGTTTAGACCTGCTTGTGCTGTGCACTCTTGCAACATATCGGTTTTGTAAGTATTTGTGTTACTGCTTGTGACTATTATTTATACAAGAATCTTCTTGTATAATTCTTAATTCTGTATTTAAGAATTAAAATTAAAATGCCCACAGAAGTAGGCAGGTACCCACTTGCTATATATCTTTTCAATTATTAAGTGTTCAAAAGCAAAGTAGTTTTCAAAAAAAGAACGCACCTTTGACCCCACTTGCTTGTCAAACTGCCACCCTATTTCCAGTCTCTCTTTAATTTCTAAGCTTACTGAATGCTCTGCCTACAGTCACCGCCTGGAATTCCTCTCTTCCAATTCCATGCTAAACCCTCTCTAGTCTGACTTCCGCCCCTAGTACTCCACTGACACTGCTCTCACCAAAGTCTCTATTGATTTCCTCCCCACAAATCTCAGAACAAGTGCTCCAGACTCATGCTCCTTGATTTATCAATCACCTTCAACATGGTCAACCATGCTCTTCTTCACATCTTGTCCTCCTTTGATTTCCATGACTATCCTCTCCTGGTTCTGCTTCTCCAATTCTTCCCTTTCCCTTTACTCCTTATCTCTGGGTCCTGATCCCTGATTGGGGCTCTAACACATTATTGCAAAAATGTAAATATTAATTTTGGAAGATCCTCCTCATCCCTGTCCAGCTTTTCTGTGTTGGTTCCACAGGGCTCTGTCTTTGGTCCTCTTCTCTTCTCCCTCTGCACCTTGTCTCTGGGTAATCTCATCTGCAAACACAAATTCAACTATGCTGAGCCTCACATCTCTACCTCTTTACTCCATATATATCTCCTTCTGTCCAAACTACAATCTCCACCTGTCTCTCTGACAATCCCTGGGGGACACTAGCTATCAGCTCAAGATCAACGTGGCTAAAACTGAGTTCTTAATTTTCCTGTCTGAGACTCCCTCACCTCCTTTTTTGATCACTGTGGACACCACCACCATCCTGCCTGTCACTCAGGCCAACAACATGGGCGTCGTCTTCATCTTGGAATTCTTTAGCTTCTGACATCCAATCGCAGGGCAGATGTAGCCACTCAATTCAAAAGGTACGCTGTGGGGTCATTGCCATCCCTGCAAGGCTGGGCAGCTGGTGAGGGTATGAGGGGTGTTGGAGAGGGTTCAGGCCTGTGGGGTCAGTGCCCTCTCTTTGGGGATGGAGGATGAGAAAGGGGTCACATAGGGCCCACATCTGTGGGGGGCTCTTCCCTGTGTGTGGCCAAGGGGCTGCTCCCAGTCTTGCCTCTCCCTGAGTTCCAGCTCTGCTGCTGTTGGGTGGGATCCCCAATTCCTGAACCAACTCCTACTTCTGGGCTCTCAGCCCAATGAGTTGCTTCAGGCCTGACACAATGCCAGTGGTGGTAAGATCTGGGCCCCATTGGTGTGGGCAAGTAACTCCCTGCATTATTGATGGTGGAAGTCAAACCTGAGTGGTACTGCAATCCTGAGATCAATGCCACTCACTCAAATTTGGCCTGGCCACAACCTTTGTCATGACAGAGGGGTAGTGAGGCCAAACCTGAAATAGGAGCCCTGTGCAAGTGCACCAAGTGCACACTGGTTGATCCAGGCCTGATTTCTGTGAGTGCACCCATGGAGTCCAGCTAAACAAGTGCCACCCTTGTCTAAGCCATGTCTAAATCTTGCCGATTCTTTCTGCACAACATGTCTATGACACGGTCTTTCCTATCCATCCACACAGCTAAATCTCTTTTTCAATTGCTGCAACCATCCTTCTCTCTGCCCTTGATAAATATAGTTTTGCATCTTCTTGGCTTGTCACTTTAACCATGTCACCCCACTCTTTGTATCCCTCCACTATCTCCCCTTTCTCTATTGAATCAAACATAAGCTGCTTATCTTCACTTTCAAGGCCCTTCACAGCCTATTCCCACCCTTCCTACCATCTCTCATTCACTTTCAATATACCAATTCCCATTTCTTATTGGCCCATGATGCCAGACTCCAATCGCCTTTTTGTTCAAACAAGCACTTTGTGCTATCTCCCACACTGCCCCTGATGCTTGGGAGGAGCTCCCTGTACACATCCACAAATCTAACTCGTGGTCCTCCTTCAAAACCCTACTTAAAACTCTCCTTTGCTGTGATGCCTGTAAAAAACTTGATAGTAGTTAGGCTGTTGGTACATTGATACCACTTCCTATTACGATGACTGATATTGTCTCATTGTTTCCTTGTTATCCCCCCCCCCCCATTACTCTGTCTTCATCTACCTACTGTCTCTTGTGTTAGATTAGATTATAAACTCTCTGAGACATGAAACTGTGCTTTTGTTCTGTATTTGTACAGGGCTCCTGGCACAATGGGTTCCTGGTTCATGACTGGGCCTGCTAGGCACTATGGTAATACAAATTAATAATATAGTTTTGTGTGCAAGATAAACAGTGACAGGACCCCACATCTGAAGGTAGACTCTAGATTAAGGTGACTTCAGTGGGACTCTGTCCAGATGGAACTCTGAAAAACTGGAATTTAAGATTGTAGATGCTCTGGTCGCGTGTTTTTGGACTCCTAATGTGTCACACTGATGACCCAGTTAGTTTTCTTAAGTTAAATGGGGTTAGGCTTGATATGAGGTCCCAAAGGAACACGGAAGAACTTCAGGAAATGGTGCTGGTAGATAAGTAGCATTCTTCCTGTTGAGTCTGGGTACATGCCTTCCTGCTGAGTCTGGAGAAATACCCTGGGCATGATATAGGGGACTATGCCCCTTAAAAATACAAATCACTCTTACAAATCCAAATGTTAAAAAGAAGATCCAGACCACTTGTAGTCATTAAAGTCCTACTGGAATTTTCACCATATGCAATGGAAACTGATGTCCTGACCAAATTTCAATTTGAATAGTTATTCTGTCCACTGAGATTCTCCTTTCAATTTCAATTTCAATTTCAATTGGATACAGTATTCACTTCTTACCATATGTTGCTGTGTGCTGATAAACACTCATTCCGTTTCACTCCAGAGGTGGTGCTCTGTAATGGTGGTCTCTTTGATGAATGAAGGAATCCCTGTGTATATTATTTTGTTAAAAAACTGTGTAGAGCTTTCATTCTGAAGAACAAGAGGCTCTAAATAAATAAGTCATTATACTGTGTCCACACATTATAACACAGTTGCACTGATCTGTGAAATTTCCACTGTACATGGAATCTAATCCATAGCATTTGATTTGTGTTAATGGAAAAATGTGTGAAATGAAAGGGGAGATAGAATTCTAAACAAATAACAGAAAAAACGCCCACAAAACTAATTATAACTGAGCAGTTTGTTCCAGATACTTAAATGGAGCAGAGATCTGGAAACAGTAGACAGAAGGCTATTATATTGTTATGGTCTGAGTTAAATCTTGGTATGGGTCAGATGTGATCACCACCTTATATTCACCACTGTAATCAGGTGGCTAAAACATAGCAGCACCACCCCTAAACACAGCAACATGGAAGAGAGATTTCAAATGGAGGAACTAGGGCTTTGGCCGGAGCAGTGGTTCTTAAATTGTGGGTCAGAACCTCAAAGTGAGTCATGATTCAGTTTTAATGGGGTTGCCAGTGCTGCTATTAGACTTGCTGGCACCCAGGACCGAGGCCAAAGGCCAAGCCCCACTACCCAGGGCCGAAGCGCAAGGGTGCTTTTGAAGTGGTAAGAGAGTGGCCCATTACAGACAGTTGACAAATGGGCCACTCTCTTACCACTTCAAAAGTTATTTCTCCTCCCTTGGTATCCTGCTGTTAATTGATTTATTTTGTTAGACTGACTTAACACTTGGTAAAGCAATCCACATCCTTTCATCTATTTATACCTGCTCCTGTATTTTTATGTCATACATCTGATGAAGTGGGTTCTAGCCCATGAAAGCTTATGCCCAAATAAATTTGTTAGTCTCTAAGATGCCACAAGGACTCCTCTGGTTTTTTTCTGATACAGACTAACACGGCTACCACTGAAACCTGTAATTATTTAGAAACTATTACTTAGTGAAAGCAACTGCACCAAAATATACCATGGATGTCGTACATTTTAAAGGTATTTCATATTGTAGATTTTAAGCCAAATGTATCATAATAATAAGAGAATAATCAAGAATTCTTCTGTATAGCTGGTTCACATTATCAGTATTACTGTAGGAGTTCCTGCTGTTGCTGTCCTCTTTATGACATGTGCTTATTATGTTATTCTTCATTTTACTATTATTTCAAATGGCAAATGTGTTACAGTATTATAGTATTTCAGCAAACCAGTGAGATACACAGCTACTGCCATGAAAGCATTACCATCGCACACGAGGAGATAACTGTTTGTTTTCTAAAAGAAGCAATTGAACCATGCACTGGGATCTTTTAATCTCACTCAGAAAAGCAATATTGAGGTACAGGTGAGATTACAGCTCTAAAGCTGCCAATATTACATTTACATTGTTGTTTAACTGCTGTACTTGTCTCAGAGAAAAGCAGTTATGAATACAGATATTAGATTAACAGGAAGCTGCTGAAATTATTGCATAGTTGTGTAAGGCATTTTTTCTAGATAACAATACTATTCAATTATGTTAAAATCCTGCAACTACTAGCAATGGACCTGCAACAATTCATAGCTACTTTTTAACCTTGTAAAATTTGATAGTTTTCAATGATTTGGTCCAGTACATGGAAGAAACAGCTCTGAAATTTTGATCTGGTTTCAGATTATGCACAATCTTCTCTGACCAAAGTTTAGACATGTTTAGACATGTTCGGTTTTGGTTTGGAAACACATTAGATATGCAAGGCCACATTTTTGAAGGCTCTCCAAAACTGATTACATATTTATTGTATGTATTTTGGTGGGATGACATAATACATTTTTGTACATTTGTTTATCAAAAATATGTTACAAAAATAAGATATTTCATCTCTCTTTATAAAGAGGCATTATTTCCATGGGCCAGGCATTTTTACAGCATGTTCTGACACACTTTACATCTAGGATATGATTATTTATACAGCACAATCTGCTACTCATTAATTCTATTCCAGGAAAATGAAGCATCTTCTATGGCCAACAGATCAGTGGTAAATTGCAAGTAAATTGCAATTCTCTTACCAAAGGATAGAAATAAAACCTACGTGCAATCGAACTGTGAGATGCACAACAGTCATGCATTTACATTACTGAAATTCATTGTCATGTCAGTCTTGTGCCAGAAGCAAAGTCATAATGCTGAAAATACCCTGACAAGCACAAAATTCCATTTATGGACACGGGCCAGCAAACATGCTTTTTCTGTTTTCATTCATTAGATGCATTGAAATCAACTGGATTTCCTGCTTATTGGTTATGCAGTCAATCCTATGTTGAGGATTAAGAAATCATAACCTCTCTCTAGATATCAAACATTCTTTTCATGCATTTCCAGCTCAGGTGGGAAAATCCAATCGTTTGAAACACAGTTTAGTTTATATTAATGGAAAAAGTCTGAGGCTTTATTTTACAGTGGATGCTTATCAGCATGCCATTACTCAGATGACATGTCTGTTCATTACGTTGAAATGAAAGTGTTTTAAAACAATAATGGCCTCTGCCAGTGATCTACTAGGTGACAGTCTGTAACTCAATTTGTCATTTAACTTTATTAAAAAGCCATATAGTTAAATTGAAACGAAAGAGTTTTATAAACTGGATTAAAATATCAACACAGTGCATGCTTTGTGTATATGATGCTATCCCTATTACTCAATCTTCCAAATGAGACCCCAATTTGGAAGTTAAAGATCTGAGGTAGTATCTTCCAAAGTTCCTGTGTGACCGAGGCACTCAATCTAACTCACTTTCAAAAAGGACACTCAGACACAGAATCATAGAATCGTAGGACTGGTAGGGACCTCGACAGGTCATCTAGACCAGTCCCTGGCACTCAAAGCAAGAGTAAGTATTATCCCCTCTCAGTCTTCTCTTCTCCAGACTAAACAAACTTAATTTTTTCCCTCTTCCCTAATAGGTCATATTTTCCAGCTATTTAATCATTTTTGTTGCTCTTCTCTGGACTTTCTCCAATTTGTCCATATATTTCCTGAAATATGGCGCCTAAAACTAGATACAATAGTCTAGTTGAGGCCTAATCAGTGCTGAGCCCAGCAATGCCTAAATATCTTTAAAAATCTGGGTATTGATTTGTAACATGTCTAACAGTTAGAAAAAAAAACCCTAAGTAGTAAGTGTGTCAGTGTTGGAGTTGAGAAAATAAGAGTAATGAGTTAGCATAAGCACAAAGATTTTCTGTTCACTCTCTATTCTCTTCTTTGATCAATGCAGTTAACATTCCACTATTCATTAATCCATTTCTTCTGGTACACGATATCTTGGCTGGCCTGTTTTGGACAAGTTTAGTACACATTCCTGCACCACAACAAGCTTTTTTTTAATTGTCTTCCAACTTTTCAAGCACAATTCACTGAGAGCAGACAGGCACTCTTCTGCTGTCATCTTAAGGAAACACCAGGATGTGGAAGTGTGTCTGAATGGCAAATGGAAATCACTCTTCTGCCTCATGTTTGGCCAACTTTGAGGAGTGGGCAAAAATGAATAGAAGAGGTAGAGGCAGCAGGAATAGTAAGAGTTGCAAATGGTGCTGATGGAAGCAATTATGCCGTGCCAATAAAAAGATGTCTGCATGGCATAATTACACCAGCCCGAAAAGCTAGCACTGATGTTGGTTAAATTGTACCCAGGCTTTTGCTAGTTTATTGGGCACAGGGAGAATTTTAGTTGGAGACTCAGCTATTCTAACACATACATGCAGTCACCATCAACCTATACCTAGCAAGTTCTGTCAGCCATCCTTGGAAGCAAGCAGGGAATTCAAGACTTTCTTATCTACCGATCTAGCAATATTCCCAACCTTAGATTTTTGCCTTGGTGCAGAATGCATGGAATCAGATGAAAAAGTATTGCTCTATCTATTTTACAATAGGGCAAAAATTCATAAATTCCAGTTATATGTTGTATGTTTACCAAGAGAACAATTCTATTACTGAAACAGTGAACATAAGAACACATTCAGAGCAAACAAGCCTGAAGCTAACCCATTAACCAGTAACGGTTGATTATTTATAGAGAACTAATGATAAACTGGATCACATATGCCCTTTCTAATAAGACTCCTAGTTTGTATATTATTGTTATGGGTTGGGCTAAACCTTGTTAAAACTGGTGGGTATAACTGTCACTCTTCATAAGAAACAATTAAGCTCCTTTGTGGAACCATGGAATAGGTTATACCACTCTGGCACCCCTTTGGTGTGCAGAGGGACCTCTCTTGTCTTGGATGTCCTTCTCTGGATGATGGTATAATTGTTGGCTGATTCCAGACTTGGGGTATAGCTCTCTTGCAGCACCTGTTAGAGAGCCTGCCCCTTCCAGGAAGACGGTGTGGTGGGTGGTGTTAAAGTAGTCCAAAAGAAAAAGGGAAAATAACTCCACAAGCCACAAAAAGGGCTGGGCCTCCGTGGTCTCATGGAGAGTAAAAGCCAATAGTCCTTGGGAGGAAGGTTTGGACTCCTTATCCCTGGTGTGTCCAAACAATCAAGGCTGAGTCCCACATCGTTGAAAAGAAAAGCAAAGAAAAGCCAATCCTTTCTATTTCCTTGGAGGGCTGCGGAAGCTGTTGTTCTCTGGCAGTTTCCCAATATCTCCTGGGAGTTCTGTGCATTAACTCTGTTTGCTCCTGAATGCCACCCAGCCTGATCTAGGATCCTCCCTTTTAAGGACCTGCCCTTCTCCAGGATTGACAAGCCTTATGAGTGCCACATGATGGGGCTGATTGAACCCAGAAGAGCTCTTTAATTCTTTCGTGCCTGGGGTGGGGAACTGCCCTGCCACAAACCAGATAACTGAAATGATAGCAGCTTCCACCCAAACCACTGGCATATGTCACTGCCCAGAACAAAAGGCACATGGCAAGGCACATGTTGACAGCAGGATTTCACTGGGTATTGTTTGGTGGAGATGTGTGTGTATGTCTGAGAAAAGCAGGAGAAACGGTAAAGGAGCTGAGAGAGAAGCAACACAAAGTCAAGGTAGGGCCGGCTCCAGGCACCAGCCTGGCAAGCAGGTGCTTGGGGCGGCAGGTCCAGCTATTGGGCGGCAATTCGGTGGACGGTCCCTCACTCCCGCGTGGAGCGAAGGACCTCCCGCCGAATTGCCGCTGCAGATCGCGATCGCAGCTTTTTTTGGGGGGGGGGGGGGGGGGGGTTGGTGGGGGCGGCCAAAACCCTGGAGCCAGCCCTGAGTCAAGGACACAGCCAGAATCAACACTGGGAATGTGGTTCTGAAAACAGCCTTCAGAGAGCACTTTTGGGCTAAATGCTGGCCAGGAAAGTGCTTGGAACTGAGCAAAGAAATTGTTTCCTGTTCTTTGATTCCTGCTGTGATAAGATAAACAGGATTTGATGTACATTCTCTTTAAATGAACAGGATTGCATCAAAGAAACACCTGATTCCATCAATAATTTCTCCTCCTAACAAAAGAACATGGGAGACTCTGCATTTTGGCTAACCACTCAGGTTAAAAAGAAGTAAAGTTATGTTTAAGGTACACAAGTTAAATACACTATATTTAATCTGGATTAGCCTTTCAGAAGGGAGAAAACTTTTATAGGAGTTTAAATTAGTGTTGACATACAAATCACTCTGTACAACTGTGTGTAATAAAATAAGACAAAGAACATAATCTACAGTAGATGATTCACACATCTTTACAGAGTATTCCTGTCAGACCCTCACGTAGAAAACAGCTACCACATACCAAAGAAATCACACACAATATTGCCCATAAAATCTATGGAGGCAGCCAGATTATTCTGTAGGAAAAAAGGAATAAAACCAGAATATGACAGGAAACTATTGCATACTGCAGCTTTTTATAATGAAATGTCTCCATCGTTGATTCAACGTGAATAGGGACTTGGGGGGAAAAAACTGTGGTAAAAATAGTTAATAGCAAAAGTCTGAGTGCGCCAAGTTAAACAAGTGCCAGCATGCCCTAAATTGTTTAATATTGGTACATTCAACAAAATAATGATGCCATAGTTAAGGTTACGACTACAGTTCCATCATAAACCCTGTTTCTAAATCCTTTCTCTCCACATCTGCTCTGCAACTTGGAGCAGAACATCGTTTTGGACCAATGACTGGCAGATTTTCCCGGAAGGCAAACATGTTTTTTCTACATAGCTTGAAGAGCTTTTGTTCAAATTGTTTTGTTAGATTTCTCCAAAAATACCAAATTTAAATTTTTTGATCAATGTCTAACATTACTTAGAGCTTCTCTCCTCAAACAGGGTGGATTTGATTTAAATCAAATTGATTTAAATCATGATTTAAATCACTAGTCAGGAAGACTCGATTTAATCATGGATTTCTACATAAAAGTGCATTCTTGTTGGTTGTTATAACCTTAATACATATTCTTCACAACTCAGAGATGGATGTAGGTTTCATTTTTAGAAGGTACACACTATACATTTTTAAAGTGAATTATTTTGAAAACTTTTCAGATTAGTATTACAGCTATATCAGAAAATGAATGATTGTTTGGTTATTTCATTTACCAAAGGTAATAGAAGCAGATATTTATGAAGTCATTGGGAGGTGAACTATCTCCAATTCAACAGGTTAATCATTAATATTTGGAGGATTTTCTTGCCATGCTGTATTAGGAGGAGAATATCACCAAACAGACATTTACATTGTTTTATTGAACTAAAACAACAATGTTATGTATTCTGGATTTTTTTTCTTCAACTGCAAACATATAATATTTTAACAAAACAAGCATATGAATTTTTGAATGTAGTTAAACATTCATTTGTTAAAATCAGGTTTGTTTTTGTTAAAATTGTTTTTAACTAAAATAGTTACATGAAATATTAAAATAAATTAAATCAACCATGTCAGCCAGGTTAACATGAGAAATTTAAAATATTGGCTTCTGCAGCTAACTCAGTCGTTTTCATCTTCATTTTCCTATTTGTTCATAATCTGGAAAAGAAAAACAAGCTTTCCTGCTTTTTCAGGTCCCAAACGATTTCTCAATTTGGAATGAATTAGTCCAAAGCAAGAAAATATTCTTTCTACACCAGCAGAAGAAGCTACTGCTGTTAAAAGTGAGATTATCACTTCAACAGTCTATGAATCCAAATGCTTAAGTGACTTCTACCAGTTCACTGGTGCGACTTTCTTTAAAACATCATCAGCAAACATATATTTCTTGAATGATTCACCCTTAGCTCTGAAGTTTATTATAGTTGGCATTATGGAGGGATGATTGCTGGATGTCCTTGTCATAGCCAACTCCTCTTCTTCGGCAGTTAAAGTTTCACCCTGGTACCGAGTATTGAGAATATTTGCAAGAAAATGAGCTGGAGATAGTGCTTGTCCCATTTGTTTTTTTAATGCTTATAATTTAACTCCATAAGATTGGGTCCCTAATCCATGAACTCATTTACAAAACTATTTGTAAAAATACTTTTTACAAAAAAAAAAAAAAACTATTTACAAAAATATATTCTCATACTATAGAATTAGAATTTATAATCCCTATCCCATGATGAGATATCTTTGAACTATAATGTATCTTAATTAAAACTATCTTTAGATAGGTTTTTTCCTCAAAAAGCATTTAATCAAAAAAATCCAATTTAAATACAAAAATTCTGATTTAAGTAAAAAAAAATCATTGATTTTTATCCACCCTGCTTCAAATGTTTCATATACTTGTTACTTAGAAAAGTAGTCCATATGCTATATTTGAAGACATTAAGTTGTAAATATGTACCACTGTTAACAATTGTTGTATCTTATTGTAATTGCGCATGCTTGCATGCCCGCACGCTGCCCTCTACCAGCTTGTTGTAGTGAGAGCAGAACTGAGCAGGAAATGGTTTTCCCATCCTGTGAAAGTTTGAGATTTAAAAAAAAATTTCCTATCCCAAATTAAGACAAAAAGTCAAATGTTTAAAATGTTCACAAACTGATAATCTGATAACATTTTCAGACAGAAATTATCAAAAGGTAACATTTTGATAGCTCCAAAGTGTTTGTTTCAATGTTGACCTTTTAAATTTTTTAAAAACAAATATTAACTACAATTTCAAAAAGTCACTTCAGACAAAAAGATGAAACTTTTCATTTAGCAAAATGCCAAAAACAGATATTTCAATCATTTTGATTTTTTATTTCAATTTTCTTTTGAATTGGGAGATTTGCTGAAACTGACCTTTTCCTGTGAACAGTTTCGGTTTCAAGAAATTGGCATTTTCAGGGTGAAAATGTTTTGTTGGAAAACTCCTGACCAGCTTCAATTTAGAGAACATCATAATTCTTTTACCGCTTATGGCTAAAAATCGCCCCCTACTGCTCAAGCTAAAGAAGCCTATCCTTCTTGAATGGAAGGCTCAGGATTCTATTGTGAGGTTGGGTGTAGTTTCTGTACAGAATGTGCCGGCTCATCATCGCAGGGCAGTTACCAATAGTTTTTCTGCAAAGTGTAGAGGAAATTTGTCAAACTCCTTTTCACCATCAGTTCATCTCAAATCAAGGTTATTTTAAAGTGATATTTCACTGGGTTGTTTTGACTCAGTATATGCTTTATAGCAGTGACACTCAGACTGAGGCTTGCAAGCTGCAAGGAGCTCTTTAATGTGTCTCCTGCGGCTCTTTGCAGCCCATGATGTTAATACACTGTGTAACCATTCTAAGTTATTAACCAGTCAGGATGTTTTTACTGTTATTAACCAATTGTAGTTGATAAAATAATAATACTTGATCAGTCATTCTGCTGTGAGATTAGTGTGTGTGTTAGGGTGACCAGATAGCAAATGTGAAAAATTGGGACAGGATGTGGGGGGTAATAGGTGCCTATATAAGCAAAAGCACCAAATACCAGGACTGGCCCTATAAAATCGGGACATCTGGTCACCCGTGTGTGTGTGTGTGTGTGTGTGTGTGTGTGTGTGTGTAAACTAAATATTTCCTGTCATACTATTTGCATAGTACTATTGTAAATAAAACAATGAATTCACACTACTGTGGCTCTTTTGGGTAATGCTGATCACTAATTTGGCTCCTGAATCACTGAGGTCTGAATATCACTGCATTATAGCATTCCCACCGGGAAAGGGAGTGTGGAAAAGAGGGAACCCTGATGAGTCACTACAGGCAAATTCAAGAGAGACAGAGCCAAGACCAGCGAATGTGTGGCTCTCCAAAGCTCCACAGGGCACATCTTAATTTGTGTTGCTGCACCCACAATTCTAGAACTAATGACCTGTACAAGTTCTAACATCTCACATGACTTCAAAGCTACCACTCATAAGAGAGTTCTTCCAGGTCTCCAAGGGGATACACATCATTTGTCTCTCTGGAATTTGAGATATAAGACCTTATTCCATTAAAAATGTTTAAGCTCTCTTCCAAGCATTGCCTTCTCACAGATCCATTCATTACCTTAAAGATTTTTAAAAAGAGCTTCAATTGTTTCACCCTGTTTTTTGTTACTTTCCATATGTTAGATGAATGATTTGAGCATTCTCTCACAGGGATGAATTCCTAGTCCCCTATAATCTCAGAGTCATTATTTTTAGAGATTTTGCAACAAAACAATAAAATGTGATTGCAGTAGCCTGACAGCTAAACAGGCTATTCTCGTTTGCTACATTCACTTGCAGATTGAGGAGACACAGAAAGCTCTATATTCTTGACTTTGAAATGCCCAGGCAATTTTACTGAATCCTCACCAAATAATTCTTATAATGTTAAAATGCTGATGTTAGTTCTGTAATCTCTTATATACTGGCTTTCTAAATCTGTTACTGATGATAGCACAAAAGGAGGAATAACCCTCTTCAGCTTTCACATCTCATGGAAAATTTGCATGGCTTGCAGCTAGAAAACCCATCCTTTTACTGGTAAATGGACCGAGTTTAATATGGAGTCACAGAGATAAAATATGGATCTCCAACCTGCAGACACACAAGTAAAACTGATATACTTCACTGTCTGCGTACTTGAACAGAGGGCAGGGTATTTGAATAATACATAAAAAAGCATTGCTGAATCACATGAAAATATAAATCATGACTGCCTGGCAAAATAGCCCAAGTAAACATAATAAAGACACTTAGAAAAAATACAATCAGTACAAGAAAGAAGAGGAATAATTAATCTTGAACATACGTACGGTCAAATGGGATTTATTATAATAATCAAAAAAGCATGTTTATTTACTTTGTGCAACTTTGTGACTCCTTCATCTGTATGTACATACAGTTTAATCAATCAATAAAAAGTTGTTCTACCTACACAGACCTGAAAAATCCAATTTCTTATTAACTTCCAAAGCTTTGGTCAATGGGGTAAGATGGGCATTTGAGCTGGAGATTTTTAGTGAGCCATATTTCTAGAAAAAACATTCCCTTTATTTTGTTCTAAACTCTTTTTCAGTACAAGTTACAGAATTAAACAACTAAAAGTAATGCACAAAACCAAACTCTCTATACGCAAAGGCTATGAGACCATCAGGCCTAACATATCTGAAATAAGAATTATTGATGTAGATGGGAAGATTAACACATTCATCACAAGAGCTTCTCCTGGAAGTAAGGCAAATCCAAATCATCAGAGCAACAATCTATACATTATCTGAGAAATTTTATTTTTGGGCAAAAGAAACATGAAAGAGTACATGGATGACACTGAAAAGAACATACATACAATATTGAAGAAGCCAGAAATCCAAAGAGTTGTATTCTTTGTTTAATGGGGTGGAAAAGGTAACAATGCATTGCTACACTAATTCAAGTCAAATGTACAGTACATACAAAAAACTTTTAGACCTCTCATAGGAATTGATTTGATTGGCTTTCTGGAAACGCGAGATCTGGCGCTTGACATAGAAGATCCATTTGAAGCCAAATATTTTCGGGTCCCAAAGGGGGCAAAAGAATAACCATGGTACTGAAAAAGTGTTCATTTTTTGGGTTAAAAAATAGAAAGGATCATAGTGGACAAATATAGAGATGGAAATACTTTCCCCAGAAATAGAGTGTAGGATGGTGTGATAAAATGGAAATTTTTTGTAATATTTTTACGAGGCCAAAGTGTGCATCAGTTTCCTCCTGTCCTTTACATGGCTACCCAGTTGTGTGGTGAGCAGGGGAAGAGAAAGGATTAAGTTTGCTCTCGGGGCAGACTAAGACATAGGAGTGTGTGCCTGGATGGAATGAATAGAATCATTAAGGAACTGGCAGAAACCGACCCAAATAAGCAAGAGGTCCACTGAGACAATGCAAGCTCCAGTGACTCATGGATCGACACTCTCAGCAGGGAAGCTGAGCAGAAACCCCAGCACAGGAACTAAGGACTGAGAGGTGTGAGGTAGGGGAATAAGTATGGGCTCTAGAAGAGGCTGGGAGCTCTCATGTGGGACAAAGGAAATCAGAAACCAAATCTGAAAATGGAGTTCACTACAACTTAGCTGGTGAATTGTGAAAAAGAGAATTGCTATACTAGATCAGACCAATGGTGCATCTAACCCAGAATCTTGATTTCTGATAGTGACCGGTGCCAGATGCTTCAGAAGGAATGAACAGAACAAGGCAATTATCAAATGATCCATCCCTTGTTGTCCAGTCCCACATTCTGGCAGTCCGAGATTTAGGGACACCCAGAGCATGGGGTTGCATCCCTGACCATCTTGGCTAATAGCCATTGATGGACCTAACCTTGATGTAGTTATCTAATTCCTTTTTGAACTCAGTTATTATTTTGACCTTCATAACATCCTCTAGCAATGAGTTCCACGAGTTAACCGTGTGTTGTGTGAAATAATAATAATAATATATGGAGATATACCTATCTCCTAGAACGGTCATTGAGTCCAGCCCCCTGCCTTCACTAGCAGGATCAAGTACTGATTTTGCCCCAGATCCCTAAGTGGCCCCCTCAAGGATTGAATTTACAACTCAGGGTTTAGCAGGCCAATGCTCAAACCACTGAGCTATCCTTCCCCCCCAGTGAAGAAGTACTTCCTTATGTTTGTTTTAAACACGTTGCCTATTAATTTAATTGGGTGACCCATGATATGGGCAAACACTTCCCTGTTCATGATATTATAGACCTCTACCATATCCCCCCATTAGTTGTCTCTTTTCTCAGCTGAACAGTCCAAGTTCTTTTAATCTCTCCTCACATGGAAGCTGTCCCATACTCCAATAATTTTTTTTGCTCTTCTCTGTACCTTTTCCAATTCTAATAGATTTTTTTGAGATGAGGTGACCAGAATTCCATGCTGTAGTCAAGCTGTGGGTGTACTATGGATTTATAATCTGTGGCATTATAATATTTTCTGTCTTATTACCTATCCCTTTCCTAACGGTTCTTAATATTCTATTAGCTTTTTTGACTGCCCTTGCACACTGAGAAGATGTTTTCTATCTACAATGACTCCAAGCTCTCTTGAGTTATAACAGCTGTTATTTTGTAAGTATCGTTGGAATTATATTTTCCAAAGTGCATTACTTTGGGCTTATCAACATTGAATTTCATCTGACATTTTGTTGTCCATTCACCCAGTTATGGGAGATCCTTTTGTAACTTTTTGCAGTCAGCTTTGAACTTAACTATCATGAATAATTTTGTATTGTCTGCTGATTTTGCCACCTGATTGTTTACCCCTTTCCCAGATTGTTTATGAATATATTGAACAGCACAGGACCCAGTACGGATCCTTGGGGGACCCTGCTATTTACTTCCTTCCATTGTGAAAACTGATCATTTTTTCTTACCCTTTGTTTCCTACTTTTTAACTCCATGAGAGTTCCCTCTTATCCCATCACTGGTTACTTTGCTTAAGACCGTTTCATGAGGGACCCTGTCAAAGGCTTTCTGAAAGTCCAAGTACACTGTATCATCCTTGTCCACATGCTTGCTGACACCCTCAGAGAATTCTAATAGATAGATGAGACATGATTTCCCTTTACAAAACCTGTGTTGACTCTTCTCCAACATATTGTGTTTACCTATGTGTCTGATAATTCTGTTATTTACTAGTTTCAACCATTTTGCCTGATACTGAAGTTAGCCTTATCAGCCTGTAGTTGCCAAGAATGCCTTTGAAGCCTTCTTTTAAAAACAAAACAGTGTTACACTAGCTATCCACCAGTCACCTGGTACAGCGTGTGATTTAAGTCATAGGTTGCATAGTGACTTTTGCTCTTTAATTTATCAGTTTGTTTCAAAACCTCCTCTACTGACACCTCAATCTGGGACTGTTCCTCAGATTTGTAACCTAAAAAGAATGGTTTAGATGTGGGAATCTTCTGCAGTGAAGACTGATGCAAAGAATTCATTTCATTTAGCTTCACTTCAACAGCCCTGTCTTCACTGAATGCTCCTTTAGTACCTTAATCATCTGGTGCTCCCACTGATTGCTTCCTGCTTCTGATGTAGTTAAAAAAATTGCTGTTTGTTTTTGTCTTTTGCTCTTGAAATTCTTTTTTGGCCTGGCTAATGATACTTTTACAATTATACTTGAGGTTTGACCAAGGGCTTTAACCTTTATTTCTCTGTGCTAACCAAAGGATTTAGAATGCTGTGTTCCAGTTGACTAATAACTCCTATTCCATTTTGAAAACACTTCTTGTGTGTCACTGCAAATACTTGCTGACATGCATTTGTCTCTGAAGAGTGTACAGCTCTCTACCAGGAGTCTAAGTAGAGATCATGGCATGAAGCATGAGTGTTTTGGAAGCCAGAGGTTCAGACTAGGAGGTGGTGAGGCCATGTGGCCTACCTTTAAAGAATAGTGGGGCCCCTTGGGGATCTGGAAATACTAAAGGGGTTCCTCCAAGAAACTGTTTAAAAGCTGGGGTGTAGCATTGATCCTGTAACAGATGGAAACATCCAGGCTCTGTTTTCACCTGAAGGGGTTTTCCTTGAAGAAAGAGAGGGTCATCATCCTATTAAGTACAGGTGAGACAATACATAAAACCTGAATACATTTTCTGAATGCTGGATTCAACACATCAACTGAACAAAATTAAATCACAGGTCTTCTGGAGTTCAGGCTATGAATCAGATTAAGTCTCCTGAAAATGTAATAGCAGAAATCTTTGTCTCTCTCCTCACGTATTTTGTCATCTGTTAATATCGTAGCCTTTCCGTCTGTATGCATTTTGTAAATGTTATGACAATTTTAATATTCATGGTTGGATAACACTTTAAATAATATTTGCTTGCTGATTTTACCTTTAATAGCTCTGTAATTTCAAGAGCAATGGAACTCTTAAGAGTCGGTAGGTGTTCTTCCTTAAAGCTATTACAATTGCACAATGATTGAGGATTTTCCGATCTTTAATAATCTAATGTTATGTTTTCTTATCCTAACGTTTGTGCATAGCAGAATTTGAGAGTAAATACTGAGGTTATGTCAAATCTCAATACAGAACTGTGCTTCGGCTTTCTGGTTCTAATCTCATGTATGCACAAACACGATGTATGCACTTTTGCTACACAGATCAGAGTACGGTATTTAGTATTTATTTTTTTGTTTGTTGGTTTCCCCTATTACTAATATTACTATCATCCTTTTCTCACCTGTCCACAACAGAAATGGACCTTAGACTTCAGTAGTTAGCTGAGTGACATGTCTAGGCTCAGGTGGACCCAGATTTTTTAAAAGAGCTGAGCATCCACAGTTGGGGCTCAGCTCCCACTGACGCATCTAACTAAAGCAACCCGGTTTTCAGAAGTGCTCAGCACCCAGAAATTTCCAATGAGAACACTCATTTTGTACACCTTCGGAATGCCAAAGAAGTGAAACATTTATTATTTACACTGTTACCTCTAAGCAACTTACCCCAGCATTTAAGTAACTCATTAATGTCCACAATGCAGTATTTCAAAAAGCACCACTCCAAAATTAATCTGAATTTCTGCACACTATTTTGATTATCTACCTGCCCTACATACCTTTGGATTCTGAATATTTTCAGACAGTTCTAAAAAATGCTTTGGTCAGCAGATTTTAAATATATTTGAAAAAGAACAGTTTAATAACCAAAGTTTGTTTTCAGCTTCTGTATTTTTATGTTTCAAAAAGTTAACAAAAATGAAATTTTTATTTTAATCAAAAATCGTCTTCGAAATTTTGAGTTTTTATTCAAAAACTGAGCGTTTTCAATTTGGGTATCTTATGAAAACCTGAAAATTTGACAAATCTGACTTATTTGTAAAAATTTGTTTAACCAAAAAAACAAACAATTTCCATCAAATAAACATTTTGATGGAAAAATATTTGATCAGCTCCACTCTGAAAGTTATAGTTCCAAAATATTGTGAGCTGATTTCTCAGCATTTCATTCTAAACAAGAAAAATCTAACAATCATCTGCCTTTTCAAGATTTCTGCAATCTTGGCTGAAAATTTTGATCACAGTCAAAATGGAAGAGAGACTCCCTTCCAATTTTATATTGGACCAAAACATGAATCTGTTGGTAAACCATATGTCTCCTGGATTCAAATCTGAAACTCCCCCCCCCCATCTCAAAATAGCCTAGATTTGGGGTTCAGTCTTTATTACTTACAGTAGATTTAATTGGAAAATCTTACTCTGCTATGACAACCCTTTATTTCTTATTGTTGTTTCTACTTAACATACTTGTTTTGCTGCTGCAGCAGAGAGACTTTGCATTTGGGAGTATTTCCTAATGGTTGCCCAGAAATATAATCCAATGGGTGTAAAATGTGTCATTACTTTTGCTTTGAAATTACATCATATGTCATATAACGTAATTTAAAAACACTTGCAATTGTATTATCCGACGTTAGACTGTTGTCCCTTTTCGACTCTAAAAAAGTAGTCAAACTTGGTGCCCTGGGGAAGTTCCAGTGGGGAGCAGAAATTGGTCATTTCTTTTGATGCAATATTGCTTGCTTGCAAAGAATGTACGAAGTCCTGTGTTTTTGAATGCAGAAGAAATCAAACAGGAAACAGTTTCTTTTGCTCGCAATGCGAAGAGCATTCTTCCACCTGCATCCCTGACCCAAAAATCTCTTCCCAGGTTTCTGCCATTCAGACACCATGAATGCTTTCAGCTGCTCCTTCTGTTTTTTTTCTGTTGTTTTGAGTCATTCCCAGTTGTCTGTGTTCTGCCTTCCTCCTCCCCTCCCCATCGAAAAGAGAAAAAAAAGAAAAAATACTCAGTAAAAAGCCCCTCCACCCACACAATCCAAACTTCCTGGGCAGGCTCTATTAGGTCTTGTTTTAGGTGTGGCTCCTTAACTGCCTCACATCATCAGTTTCAATGAGGTTTTTCCTCAACCATAACAAGGTTTAACCCAGCTCATTACAGTAATATGCCAATAATTTATAAAAGGCAGCTATGAAACTTTCATTTTAATGGTTCTCTTAATATGGGAAAAATGCATTAAAAGTAGTAGAATTAAACCCTATTGTTAAATGCTAAAAAAAAAAAAAAAAAATAGAATGCACTGTATTGTGATGCAATGGTGCAAAGTCATTATGTTTTTGGTGAAGATGCATCATTATTTTGATATATCTTGAACTACAACTACAATTCAACTAAACAGAATAAGACAAAGTTCAATTTGGCCTCATTTGCTGGATCGTTTCATTGTTATGAAATGCAGATAATTATAATGTTTGTGTACATTTTATTGTACTTTTGCTTAGAAATTAACAGGGATATTTAGAAATAAAAAGTGATGACAAAGAAGAGTCAAGTTAGCGATATTGTCAATATTTCTATCCCGAAGTAATGTATGCACCCAGTTCAGTGTTAAAATTGAACACAGTTGTGAGTAAACCATAACTTTGAGAGTTCAAAAAATCTTTAATTAGATAAAATAAATTCATTTTAATTATTTTAGCCAGAAAAAACGGTGTCAAAAGCAGGTTCAGGGCATACTGAAAGTTTGCCAATGATTAATTTAAAATGCATGGATATGAAATCAGAATTATCTTGTCAGATCAGTAACTCTCAGCTCACACACTGAATTTTTATTACTGTGTCTATATAAAAAGATGCACACATTTAACGGTCACTTAATGGTGTGCTAAGCAAGTCTGAAAATGTGCTATTGTTGATTTTATAGCACTGTACTCAATGCAAATATATATTGTAATGTGTTGTTATACTAATTTAAAATCTTATTGGAAAGTAATCTTCTGTTTATTGCAGTATTAATGCCAAAATCATTGCAGCATAACCCTCATAGGAAGACTGTGTTTTGTACTTATAATTACTATGTGGCGCATGATGTTAATTTTAAAATGTGAGTTGTAAATATAATTTGTAACTGAGCATACAATGAAAGCAGTGCTTAAGAGCCTGTATTCAGCCACTTAGCAAAAGGCAAAATGCATTTAAATACATTACACAAGAGTTTTCTGTAGCAGTTGCTGAAAAACAGCCATTATTCTAAAACAGGAAAGATGATCCTTTATTGCTCTATAATGCTGAAGCTAAAAATCTAGGCCACATGCAGGAAACAAATAATGGGGAAAAACGTGAAAAGGAGGGCTACTTTAATCATATTTTAATAATATATAATTTAGACCAGATAATGTAGCTTCTCATTTCAATTAGACATACCAAGAACAAATACACTCAGATTCAGTAAACAGCTTATATTTCAAAAAGAGTTACCATTTATTGCCTCTTTCTCCACAATGCAAGTACTATTGTTGATTAATGTCAATAAAGAAATCTCTAAAAAAAACCTGGCAGACTGTCCAATAAATTTATATTCAGTTTCTCTTAAAGTATAAAGGATAATACTCATAGTTAAGGCTGCGAGTCTTTCACGGAGGTCACAGAAGTCACAGATTCTGTGACTTTCTGGGACCTCTGTGACTTCCGCAGCTGCAGCGGCTGATCCCAGAGCCACCTGAGCAGCTGGGCCAGCCGCACGGGCTGCTGCTCTGGTGGCCCCAGGTAACTGATCCTGGGCGCTGCCCCGAGGCAGCAGTCTGGGAGCATCAGCGGCACCCCAGGCCGCCCCCCACCCGGAGCAGCGGTAGCGGGGCCACAGGCCAACCCCCACCCAGAGGGGTGGTGGCGGGGCCCCAGGCCGCTCCTCACCTGGAGCAGTGGCTTCAGGGCCAGGGGCCGCCCCCTCTGCCCAGAGGAGCGGCGGGGCCATGGTCCACCCCCCACCAAGAGCAGCTATATCCGCTGGAGCACACTACCTCCCTCAGCATCTAAGATTTAGTTAGGGGTATTTTTACTAAAAGTCACGGACACGTCACTGGCCGTGACTTTTTGGTTATTGCCTGTGACTTTTACTAAAAATACCCATGACTAAATCGTAGCCTTACTCATAGTTGCATTATGTATGTATTATCTAAACAATGCAAAGGGATAGATTTGGTTTATATCAGTGCAAATTTGGACTAACTCATTTGGATCTGATTAACAGTGAGGTATTCATGAAGTTATAATCTAGCACAAGATTCAAGTAGAAGAGAGGATTTAAGACCTCCGGTTAGCTGTCATACCGTTGAGGATCTCAGCAACTCCAAATGAGGGGATAGCCGTCTACAGAGCTGCAAGCAGGTAAGTGCAATGACAACCAATATAAGATGTGCTGCATGGAGAATCATATGACAACATTCGGATCATTGATAAAAGATAGTAATGTCTCCACAGATCCTTGGTGTGACAAGGATGTCAGTAATCACCTTTGTCTCAATATATATATTTAAGGTTTCTTTAATTCATTTTGTACTAACGAACATGTGGCTGTTTGTTTAGCATACCAAAATCCTTATGAATAGGGCCAGTGTTTTCTGGCAATGAAAACAGAATAATTTGATTTTCAAAGCTGTATATTTTGGAAATGTTGGATATGCATTATATTAACACAAAAAATACATGTATAGGCAAGCATGAACAATATGTAATCCTTTACAGCAAGAATCACTTAATGATTACCTGTTCTGTTCATTCCCTCTGAAGCATCTGGCATTAGCCACTGTCAGAATACAGGGTACTGGGCTAGACTGACCATTGGTCTGATCCAGTATGGCTGTTCTTATGTTCTTATGAATATATGCTGGGGGAAGGGAGCAGACGCCAGCTGTGCAGGGTAGGTGGGGGACAGACTCTGGGCACTGAGAACCTAAAGCCAGCTGTGTGCTGGGGGTTGAGGGCAGGAGCCAGCTGTATGCAGGGGAGATGAGCAGGAGAGAGGTCCTGTGGACGCTGCTGAGAACAGGTGCAAGCGCCGTCCACTATGCAGCATGGTGAGGGAGCCCTTCACCCCACTGCCAAATGCCTTGCCCGCCCAGTGGCAGTTCTGTGGCGGTTTTGCCAAGCCCTGAGGAGGAATCAGGTGTCTCCTAGCAGAAATCTGGGGGCACATGACCCCGCGTGCCCCGTCCACATGTCACCTCTGCCCCATCCTCTGTCCTATGCCCTGGAGATGAGTCAGGTATCTCTGAGCAGAAATCTGGGGGTAGGGAGGGGGCATGTGACCCTGCATGCCCTGCCCACCCTCTGATTGGCAATTTCAGAAATGAAGAGTCATTTTAGAAACAACTGCAGCAACAACAGCAATTTTCAGAAAACACCAGTCCTACTTATGAACATTTTGATAAAAAGAACTTTGAAAAATATCACTTTTGTCTGAAATTCCTACAGTTGTTTCAAACAACACCTGAAATTATTGAAAGAGAATTTTTAAAATTTACTTTGTTCATTTGTCAGCATTTTAGGATTGATCGAAAGCCCACAGATGTCAAAGAAAAGACTCAAGTGAACTTCAATGGGCTTTGTATCAGGATCTTTTTTTGTAGTAAACTTAACTGTTTTCCCTGAGTCAGTTTCATCACACACACACACACACACACACACACACACACACAGCAACAGGAAAAAGAAAAAAACCTCTTTATAAAATGGAAAATAAGACCTCAAAACCACTAAAGTTGGCAGGAGACCTTAGAAGCAGGTTTAGTGCCTGCAGCTACTTACTTTAATTTATTGGATTTTGAGTTGGTGTCCCTTTAAATTAATTTCTATATATTCACAGTAATCTGTTTGGGTAGTAAAGAAGCTTGACTAATTTTATGTATGTAATACCCAAGACCCCAAATCTGTGTCACAGCACTTTTAGCTTAAAATGCTGTGCTTGGCAGAGAAGATGCACAATTTCCAGAATTTAAGAGTACAACACGTGAGGAGCTCATCCTACAATTCAGAAATACAGGGAAAACATTTAATCCAATAAAAGAAACACACTCTAGAGACAGTTCCATTTTCAGTCCATTACATCTGTGTTTAAGTTGTTGATCATTCAGCCGGGAGATGCGCCAGTCTTGGACAAATCCTCTACACGTCTTGGCTCAATTTCATTATGCATCTAGTTAAAAATGTCATGCATCCCCAGAATGCGCTCATTAAGTAATGCGTTAATGCTAAATTATCTTTGTCTTGAAATATACCCTGCCTTTAGGCAGGGGGTTATTACTGCATTATAAATATGTACTAATTAGCATTACCACCACCAGAAAGCCTAAAATGATAAAAAGGCTAACTCACAAAAGGAATATTTCTTCTGTCCTATCCAACTGTCAGTGTCTAATAGAGGCCATACAATAGAAGCCTGGGTATTTATTATCATTATTTATGCATGTTCTCTCTCAAAGCTTTTCAGAGGCCGTAGCTGCTCAGTATAATTTCTACTGAGCTCTTACATGCTATTGGGAAAATAGGCACACCCTACACTGGGAAGACATGGAAACTATCTTCCCAGTCTTTTGGGTATTTGACATAAGCACTTCTTGAATTTAAAATTAGAGATGTTTATGCAACTACTTCACATAGGAATACTACCCCTTATAACACATTCATGATTATCACAACACAATAAGAGTGCATAAGACAGCTCAGTGGTTTGGATTCATGACTCATTCTCTAGTCACATACAAATATATGTGTCTCCATTAATGACAATGTCACATGAAAAGTGCCAATCAGGACATTGATGTTGCATATCCATTACTGTGATACCATTAAGACCCATGACTTAGCTCCACACGTGGAGGGGACCCTCCTCATGCAACGTCCCATGCCTGCACAGAAGTTGAGGTAGCTGTCTCCATGGCATCATCTCCCCAGATAGATAACACTTCACAGGTACAGTGAGGTTTCAGAGCTAGCTGAACCTCTGACATTTTCTCCGGTTTCCCAGAGTGCTCCCCCTCGCATTTTCTCTTCCTTTAGTGTACAATACTTCAATTCGCCCACATTCAGATCAGGCCCTGGGGTACAGGACCGCATGTATCAATCATTGCTTACCCAGCAGGTCTGACTGGATCAGGGCCGGCTCTGGCTTTTTTGCCACCCCCG
>NC_048298.1:246967857-247043846 GCF_013100865.1 Trachemys scripta elegans | reverse complement strand
GCTGGAGCCCTGGGAGGAGGGCGGAGTGCCCGGCTGGGGCTCCGCTCTCCCTGGCGGCCAGAGCGCTGGGGGGAGGGCGGCGAGTCCCGGTCGGGGCTCCGCTCTCCCCGGCGGCCGGAGCGCCGCACCACGCCGCCCCCCTCCAGGTGCCGCCCCAAGCACAAGCTTGGTGGGCTGGTGCCTGGAGCCGGCCCTGGACTGGATTCAGGTAACTGTGGTTCTTCCCTTTCGGAGTTTGTGAGCAGTAGCGAATACAAAGTATTGTTTAATCTTAACAGTAAGCACAAAACATAAGAAAAAGGATTTTTAAAACAACACAATGTCTACACACATCTGTCTTACCTAGAGCCCTTACCCAATACCACTAACCTCGGGGGAATCTGGGTCTCAGTTAGATTCCCTCCCCACACACTACCTCTATTCTTGAGGGCCTGTTTTTTAAATCCTGCCAAAGTTCTTTGTTCTCTCAGCACAGATACTTCAACTTGCTACTCAAAACCAGTCTAGTGAGGTCCATAGGGGATCAGAACCAGAGCATCAAAGTGAAGGCTCTCAGATTGTCTCTCAAGTATATACCTGGGTGAAATTTCTCACCACCTTGCTGTTGAATTAACTCAATAGATGCAAACAGCAGACATCACAATAACCCAATCAAGATACTTTAAATCCTGTTACAACTATCAGACAAACAAATAGAACATGTAGTATAATTATTTCAGGCAGCTTCAAATCCGTCACAGGATCTGGGGTCTGTTTGGGGGGACAGATAAGACACAGGGGCCCTACGTGAATGATGCTTGCCTCCTCCTGTAGATCCCTAGGGCTCTACAAGAGTTGTTCATCTCCTTGATGGAACTATAGGGGAAGAAGTCAGCAAGAGGATTCTGTGGACATTACCTCCCCACAGAGCCTTGTCCTACAGATTTTACTGTCGGAGGAGATTATCTCAGCTTATGTCAAATTTGTATTATTAAAAATTCAGCAGGTTACCATCAATGCCATATGGAGAGCGTCTATTAAACTGGCATCACAATCTGTTAGGGTTCCTTCCCCACTCTGAACTCTGGGGTACAGATGTGGGGACCCGCATGAAAGACCCCCTAAGCTTATTTTTACCAGCTTAGGCTAAAAACTTTCCCAAGGCACAAATTCCACCTTGCGTTGAACAGTATGCTGCCACCACCAACTGATTTAGACAAAGAATCAGGGAAAGGACCACTTGGAGTCCTATTCCCCCAAAATAGTCCCCCAAGCCCTGCACCCCCTTTCCTGGGGAAGGCTTGAGAATAATATCCTCACCAATTGGTACAGGTGAACACAGACCCAAACCTTTGGATCTTAAGAACAATGAAAAATCAATCGGGTTCTTAAAAGAATTTTAATTCAAGAAAAGGTAAAAGAATCACCTGTGTAAAATCAGGATGGTAAGTACTTTATAGAATAATAAAAGATTCAAAAACACAGAGGATTTCCCCTCTAGGCAAAACTTTAAAGTTACAAAAACACAGGGAAAATTCACAAGCTAAAACAAAAGATAATCTAACGCATTTCTTTGCTATTACTTACTATTTCTGCAATATTAGATGCTAAGCTTAGATATGACTTAGGGAGATGTATTTTCCCTGCCCTGGTTCCCTGTTGACTCCCGGAGACACAGACAAAAAACCTTCCCCCACAGATTTGAAAGTATCTTCTCCCCTTATTCGTCCTTTTGGTCAGGTGCCATCCAGGTTATCAGAGCTTCTTAACCCTTTACAGGTAAAAGAGGAACTAACCCTTTACAGGGTAAAGAGGGATTTTATGCTACCCTTAGCTGTATGTTTATGACACTATCAATACCCATTTGTGACAACCACAGCACAATTGTCCCTTAGTAAATATAAAAATAGCTTTTCTGGGAAAAATATGTTACCAGTAATGAAATTACGTGGCGTGATTTGAAATGAGAAAACAAGTCTTCCTAAATACAATCATTATTTATATATATATATAAAAGTATAAAAGTTCCCTTATTTGCATCTGGGAGAAATAAGGCTGCAATCTTCTATTTGGCTGTGCTTCAACATTGGGATCAAAATAGCTAATAGCTACAATTTCAGCAATATCAGTCAGCCTCATTTGTTCTAAACCTTGTGTAAACCATAAGAGAAGCAAAAAATCAAAAGCTGGAAATAATCTCCTGTTCTTTGAAATCCTTTATGGGGGAAGCAGGAAGGACAGAGAAAAGGATACATGAATACTGTGTTCATGTATGTGTAGGTTCTTTTTGAAAACTATTTTTTTTTAAATATAGATTGCTGATGAGCAATGGTAAAGATCCCCCTTTCCCATGCAAGATGATATTATTTGAACAGTAGACTGCTATAATTATATTCAGAATGATATTCAGATTCTTAGTTTACATACTGTCTCAGACACACCTTGTCTTTTGGCCATTCTCACTGCCCATAACGTAGCACTTCAAAGAGCAAATATAACTAATGACTTTCTATTAGCTTCCAATATTTTAGGTCACTTGAATAAAAAAAAAATTCTTTCCAAGGTTGTGCCATTTTGGATACTCTTCAGTTCGCAAATAGGCTGACACATTTGTGAACTTTTTACATAGTGCTACCCACTCAACCTTTTAATGCTACTGGCAGCAACGACTATAGAGTATTCTTGGTTTTGGAAACATGCACTGTGTATAGATTATTTATGATTTTCGTTGTGTATGTTGAATGACACAGTCTGGCAACTAACACAGAAATACAGAATTAGCTCTGCCTGTAATTTGTAATCTACAGTATAAGATTTCTGGTATTTTTTTTAAATGCATAGCCACCTTATAAAGAGGTGCAATAGCATCCTTCTCTCCAAACAGTTTTTTCACCATAAAAAATATGTATTTTTTCTGGTCTGTGCAAACATAGAACCCACATCTGACTTCAATCCTCAGCTGAGTTTTTCATGGTTGCTTTAGATGGATAGTCAATTAGGCACTTTTCCCTACTCCTATCCCTTAGCAGATTGCAGGGCAAGAGATGGGAGGGTGGGGGCAAGAGGATGGGCCACAGTGCAGGCAGTTCCAGAGTAACTGGCAGTCAGTGGCAACCCTCCTTAGAGAACGTGTGATTGTTTGATTCGCAACATTTTTTGTAAGTTTTGGCTGGTGCGGGCCAAGAGCAGTCCATAAAGGGGACACTGGGTGGATCAGGCCTCTTCCAGAGCTACCCACTATATCACTGGACTTTGAAGTGACCGCATGTTAAACTTAATTTGTCTTTGATGCCTAGAATCACAACTTTAGGTGGTTTGTCCTGGCAGCACACATTAGGGGGAACAAAGTTAGTGAGCAGTGGTGACTGGTGCTCCTAACACTGCCCGTTTGGGAGCAGGGGCAATGCCCCGTTCCTGCAAATTAGGCATCAGCCCACCTTCACTAGTATAGGTGGCTGGATTTGTATGGAAGCCCAGGCACTTACACAATGGTTGCTTTGTACAGTAGTATATAAGAGGTTGGGGTCTTAACCAGATCTCGCAATCATGCAGGCTTGATAGGCCCAGGAATTACTATACTCCGGATCTGAATATTGAAAAGTGGAGCGGCTAGTGATAACTCAGAGAAGCTGTGGCCTTCCCTTTTCACTACTGTCAGGTTATTGTTACAGGAGATATAGTTTCATTTAACAGTTTAATAAGGTTACAGCTTCTTAGCCAAAATAATATAATTCTTGTCTCCCTCTTTATTGCCCCTGCCATTGAGAATACATGAATGAGCCAGTTGCTCCCCCCTCCTCCCACCAGCAGTTTATTCTAAACATTAAAGAAGGCCACAAACTTGCCTCCCACTCCTATGCCCATAGATGGCATTATTGCATTTTTAAAGTCTTTGACAGATTGCTTACTGCTATAGCGCCCCCTTATGTCAGGTCATGGCATTGCAAGCCACTTCCTCAGCCCTGTGTTGGCCTGTTTCTCTCTGGGGCTTCTGTAGTCTGGTCCTCCAGACAAGTTGCATAAGTCTTTGATCCACTTCCAGTGTACTCCTGTGAATCAGGAACCCTTTAGTACCAACTGGAAGAGAGCAAAAAGAGTGCATAGGGGTTTAAAGGGATCCCCTGGGTCTGATGTCTATATAACAGTTTCCCAAATGCTGACATGTAAGGACTCTACGGAGAGCCAGTAGCCTGCTGGTCATTATAATCACTGCAAAATGTATGTACAGATAATATTTTAAAAGGTATGCATCCATACTGAAAATTATGTTCCTAAGTTAAGGCAGGTCAAGAGGAGATGACACTCCAGGTTCCACCAGGCAGGAGGTAACAGACATTTTTCTTTGGTCGTGCACGTGTATTGTCTGCTTCAAAATGGGGACCTATTTACATTACTGAGCTTGATGCTAATGAAAAGATTGCAAAATCACTTGAGAGAAAGCATGTAGAAAAAAACAAAACCAGCAGGAGTATCCTGTTAACAAGAAAAGACAAGGGATGCAGGAGGGGAGATACACCCTGCATCCCTCACTGAGGAGATTAATTGTCAGCATCTTCTGACTTCTGAAAGGAGGGTCACAGCCAGCCTGACTGGAAAATGCTGCCAGGACTTTGGGTGGGCTAAATTTTATTGGACAGGAAAAGTATCTTGGTAATTAAGTCTAGGCTCTAGAATGCATGTTATTATTTTATTTTGCATGTAACCATGTTTCCAATATTTTTACTTGCTACTTCTCGAATTGCTATTCTTTGTTAAATAAACTTACACTAGTTTTCCCTATAAACACATCTATATGCTGTGTGTTAAGTAGAGCAGTGACCTAAGGTGCAACTGGTAAGCTGAAGCACACTGTTCCTTTGGGAGCAACAAATCTGTAAATTCTGAGTGTCCAGTGGAACAGTGGCTGGAAATTCCAGAGAGAAAGTTGGGGGAACTGGGGATTGGAGTGTGCTTATTGCTAACCTGCAGAACCTGCATAGGCTAAAAAGGGAGTGCTTGTGTTGCCTGTGACTGGTGAAGTCAGGGAGATGACACACAGCAGACATAGATAAGACTTCCTCATACTAAGGGCAGGTGGTGGCAAGGTGCCTCAAAACCCTGGGTACCCTGAGGAAGTGTCACAACTCCAAATCCCAAAATAAACACCATCTTCAACAACAATCCCAAGTTAACAAAAGTTTTTTTCACTCTTGGGTTCAACTTGCAGTTCTTCTCACTCTTATCAGAGCACTGATTCCCTAAGCTATTCCCTGCTAGAAGTCCAAGTACAACATAAACCACAATGGTCTTGCGCAGTCTGGTCTTCCCTTCAGTCCCCTGTTCGTTTTGCTGAAGACTGGCCCCAGTTTGGTTCACTTTTGTGGCTCAGCTCTCCAGCACAGCACAGCTCGATTAGTGTCCTTCACAGCCAGTCCCAAATAACCTTCTTCTGCTCCTTAGGAGGCCCAATGTCTAACAGAACATCACCTAGCTCTGCCCCCTCTGGTCGGGAGACAGTCAGTCAATCCCCTACTAGTGGAGCATGTCTCTAATTCATTTTTTCCCTTCTCTAGCAGATGATGGGGGAAGACCTATCACAATGGCCTTGGAGACACCTGTAACACAGACAGGCCCAGGCATATATGTGTCCAACTATCTTCTCAATATTTCACCAAAGGAGGTTATGTGTGGTCTCTATCATAAGCTAAGAACTAGCTGATGGTCATGTTTATTGTGAGATGTGTATACAGGAGACAATGTTACAGTTATGGGACTGGGACTTTTCATAGAATCATAGAATCATAGAATATCAGGGTTGGAAGGGACCTCAGGAGGTCATCTAGTCCAACCCCCTGCTCAAAGCAGGACCAATCCCCAACTAAATCCTCCCAGCCAACGCTTTGTCAAGCCTGACTTTAAAAACCTCTAAGGAAGAAGATTCCACCACCTCCCTAAGTAACCCATTCCAGTGCTTCACCACCCTCCTAGTGAAAAAGTTTTTCCTAATATCCAACCTAAACCTCCTTCACTGCAACTTGAGACCATTACTCCTTGTTCTGTCATCTGGTACCACTGAGAACAGTCTAGATCCATCCTCTTTGGAACCTCCTTTCAGGTAGTTGAAAGCAGCTATCAAATCCCCCATTTCTTCTCTTCTGCAGACTAAACAATCCCAGTTCCCTCAGCTTCTCCTCATAAGTCATGTGCTTCAGCCCCCTAATCATTTTTGTTGGCCTCCGCTGGACTCTTTCCAATTATTCCACATCCAAAACTGGACACAGTACTCCAGATGAGGCCTCACCGATGTTGAATAAAGGGGAATGATCACGTCCCTCGAGCTTCAGCTTGGAAAAGAGACGACTAAGGGGGAATATGATAGAAGTCTACAAAATCATGACTGGTATGGAGAAAGTAAATAAGGAAGTGTTATTTACTCCTTCTCATAACACAAGAACTAGGGGTCACCAAATGAAATTAATAGGCAGCAGGCTTAAAACAAACAAAAGGAAATATTTCTTCACACAATGCACAGTCAACTAGTGGAACTTTTGCCAGAGGATGTTGTGAAGGCCAAGACCATAACAGAGTTCAAAAAAGAACTAGATAAGTTCATGGAGGATAGGTCCATCAATGGCTACTTTATTTTAAATATCTATCTTAAACTCTGTGAAATAAACTTCAATTTGATTTTACTATAAACCTGTCTAGGTGCCTAGTGCTAAGGAGAGTGTTGAACTGAAGTGAAAGCAGTGATCTGGGGTGCACTATTTCCATAGAGGCATAAGAACATAAGAACGGCCATATCAGGTCAGACCAAAGGTCCATCTAGCCCAGTATCCTGTCTACCGACAGTGGCCAAGGCCAGGTGCCCCAGAGGGAGTGGACCTAACAGGCAATGATCAAGTGATCTCTCTCCTGCCATCCATCTCCACCCTCGGACAAACGGAGGCTAGGTACACTATTCCTTACCCATCCTGGCTAATAGCCATTAATGGACTTAACCACCATGAATTTATACAGTTCTCTTTTAAACACTGTTATAGTCCTAGCCTTCACAACCTCCTCAGGTAAGGAGTTCCACAAGATTACTGTGCGCTGCATGAAGAAGAACTTCCTTTTATTTGTTTTAAACTTGCTGCCTATTAATTTCATTTGGTGACCCCTAGTTCTTGTATTATGGGAATAAGTAAATAACTTTTCCTTATCAACTTTTTCCACATCACTCATGATTTTATATACCTCTATCATATCTCCCCTTAGTCTCCTCTTTTCCAAGCTGAAGAGTCCTAGCCTCTTTAATCTCTCCTCATATGGGACCCGTTCCAAACCCCTAATTTTAGTTGCCCTTTTCTGAACCTTTTCTAATGCCAGTATATCTTTTTTGAGATGAGGAGACCACATCTGTACACAGTATTCGAGATGTGGGCGTACCATTGATTTATATAAGGGCAATAATATATTCTCAGTCTTATTCTCTATCCTCTTTTTAATGATTCCTAACATCCTGTTCGCTTTTCTGACCACCTCTGCACACTGCATGGACATCTTCAGAGAACTATCCACGATGACTCCAAGATCTTTTTCCTGATTCGTTGTAGCTAAATTAGCCCCCATCATATTGTATGTATAGTTGGGGTTATTTTTTCCAATGTGCATTACTTTACATTTATCCACATTAAATTTCATTTGCCATTTTGTTGCCCAATCACCAAGCAGCAGATTGGTGTACAGGATGGCAGTCAAGAAGATAGGGGATTGGGCACTTGAGTGGAACAAAGTAAGATGTATAAATTGCTAGCCTGCAGAGGGAAAGAGTGGGGCTCACAGAGCCCAGAATGGAGTACCTGTGTTGCCGGCAGCTGGTGGCTGGGGAGAGTTTCTGCTCGTGGGGCACAGACAGAGCTCCCTGTAAGCAGGTGGTACTGATTCACCCCAGACACGTTGAATAAACTGGAAATGGTGTCACGGCATAGAGTAAATCTATGCATCCATCTTAATCTTAGACTGGTCAGCTGATAGGAGGGTGCACTTTGAGGGCATGACGATCAGTGAGCTGCCCACTGCAGGACGAAGTGGGTTGACATTGGCAATAATTGTACAATGAACTCCAGATGCTGCAATGTAAACCATGCCAATGAGGCTGTCCATGCCCCAAGTAAACTGTCTTCTGGAGTAAAAACCACCCCACTATCTTGACATAATTTACATATCCTATACCCCATTAGTTCATGCCCTAAGTCACGGCCGACATCCGGAGAAGGATTCTGGTTCATTTACCCTAATATGAGATGATTTCAAACCAGTGGTTTCTGTACCTCTAGAAATAACTAAGAACTTGACCATATAATCAAAAGGCCCACTTTCCAAGCAGCTTTCCTTACCAGACAGAAAAAGAAAACCTTAAGTACGGCAGAGGGTGGCAAAGAAAATAAATTATGAGCAAAACTGCTCAACCTTGTGTCAAACAAATATTTTGTACTAGATTTAAAAATAGGAAGGTAATTATCTTGGCTGAAAAACATGATTTAATATACTTTAAATCACCTGTAAGCATCTGGTAAATTCATACATTATTAGCTATTCATTGAAGTAGAAAGAAGAGAGAGGTTAAAAAAAATCACATACATCTGGGTCATATTCAGGGAAAGAAGGGAGGGAGCAAGACCAGCGCATATGCTAAATAGCATGACCTGGATTTTTAAAATAGTATTAGGTGCTCACGTACTATGGTAAATGAGCAGTGTAAATACTTAGACACAGCCAGACTTTGATCCATTTCACCTGTTATACAGCATGATTTATAAATATAGCACTACAGAAATGATTAGCTACAGAGTAGTTTTCCAAACATATTGATAAAGGTAATTTTCTATGGCTGACGGCACCAATGGAACCAAGAAGGCATCATGTCAAGCTGAGCCTGTATTATTGCAATGGGTTGCCTCTAGCATATGGCCTTGAGGCACATTCTAAGGTGCAGTCTGGGGGAATGACCTTCTAATTTTTGAGATCAAAATCTATTACTGGAAAAGAGACAAATTTGTCTTCTCAATTACTGTGAGGGTCTGTGGCAGCTGAGCCAGGAAGGGCTTTGGTACTTCAATAACTACTAGGAATTTTTGTCATAGGATCTTCAAAGACTGTAAATTTTAATCAGAATTATAGTGCGAGATAGTAAGATGATAGCTTTCCAATCAATTATAAACTAAATTAGCCTGAATACTTCTGGTATCAGTAGAAGGTTAGTGAATGCTTTCTGAAGAGCTTCCTGATAATAAATTAATTGGCAATTTAATGACGATTATGTATTTCATTCCTTTATCATTCTCTCATCAATAACTTCTTTCAGTGCTTGTATGAATCCTCTTAAAAGATGTTCCTATATAGGAAGTTACTTTGAAGCTAAAAATTATTGTGATCTTATTTGCCCCATCGAGCTGTTCTATGCTGGAAATACTTTTTTTTAATTTAGAAAATAAGCCAGTTTTTAGCATGCAAGACTTATTGTTCAGAAATAGTTATAATTCTTTTTCCTCAGACTTTCCCCTCAGTATTTTAAACTTTTGTACTATTTCTATTTCTGAAACAAACTGAACACTCTAATAATCAAAATGGTTATGCCCATAGAATTCTGCCTCTAAATCTGGGCATGAAAAAAGGTATAGAAAGATTGAAGATTTCCTATAGTGAGCACAGGGATGGATCATCTTTAGCCTTAGCTGTAGTCCCTGGACTGGGCCGGAGGCCACAGAACCCACAGAGTTGGATTGTATTCAAGAGTCCATGGGGCATCATCCACCAGAGAGTGCTGGGTCTGCCATAGATGCAAGGGAGCAGGAAACAGCAGTGGAGGGAGCACCAAGTACGACAAGCACTTTTGCAGAGGTGGGACCTTCTTTGATTTTCATGTAGTTTATTTTTCTGGGGCCTCTAAGGCTGGATTCAGGGCTCTGTTACAAGACTCAGAGTCTCAGAACGGCCCCTCACAGCGAGACCTGGCATTGTGGCTCTTCCCCCTCAGTTTTTCCACAGCTATCGTCAGCCGACTCCAGCCCGAGAGATGACTTGGCCTTCCAGCCAAGCCACTTTAAAGTATTCAACCCTTACCAGGGTCACCGAGTCCTTTAGATAAAGTCCAACAAAAACACAGAACAAAGGAATCTTCAGCAGAGCCAGGCTCAACATCCAGCCACCTGCCTTTCAACCGGGGCCCAGCTGCAATGGCCTGTCTCAATGCTAACTCACAGGCAGCTGGGCTCTGATCAACCCACTAATCTAGTCCAGACCCAGCCTCTTACAAAAGGGGCTGTCCAACTGCAGTCCTCAGACAGCCCTAGCTCTCAACCAGGCTTCTTGGCCCCAGCTCAGAGCTGTATGTCTGCTCTCCTTCCCAGCCAGCTCTGAAAAGTGACCCTCCTGAGCCCAGTGAAAATGAGGGAGTGAGGGAGGGTGGGGAGAGCAAGCGACAGAGGGAGGGGGGATGAAATGATCGGGGCGGAGCTTCGGAAAAGGGGCGGGGCAAGGGTGTTTGATTTTGTTCAGTCAGAAAGTTGGCAACCCTTTCTCCTACACTTTAAAGGCAGGTGTAGCAGAGCTGGGCTAAGTGAATGGAGCAGACTGGCCCCAGGCCTCCTGGCTCTTAACGGGGCAGGCCAGCTTGTTACTGGCCCATTTTACTCTTAATCCATCCATGGTTGGAATGCCATGCAAGTTTCTTCTGGTTACATAGTTTTTACTGGTTCTGATTTTGGCTACAGGTTCTGTTATGCTATCATTATTTGACCCCATTGAACTAGGTACTGTACAAACAGGGGGTAGTGAAGCGGGGGAGATGGTCCCTCCCAAAGCGTTTAGCAATATTTCCCATTATACATATAGGGAAATCTCTCTCGGACCGGTATGACTTTTTTAAGCATACCCACCACATAGCAATGCTTCTTAAAATAAGAGTACAAACATTGCATTTTTCTCCTTATTAACAGGAACAGCTTCGAGTAGGTACACATAAATCTAATGCAGCCTGCCAAAGAATAGTTGACCTTTTAATAACAACCACTAACAGATTATAAATCACACAATTGATAATATCTCAGATGTTGGCGGCCATTCTCAGGTCTGTGGGTGGATTTACAAATGTTTGGGGGAGTTTAGGTACATAGAGACTCATGCATTATGGTGAGAACAAAGAATGTGTCATCAGCTTGGTGAGCAATGGTTAAGTCTACTAATGTTTGCATTAGATAGTGTAAGTGCACACTTTACAAGAAATCTGAGGAGACAGTGGTCCTGCGCCCCAAAAGTCTAAGTTATGTAATCCTACATATAGACCTGAATTCATGGGAAAAGGAATGTCAGCCTTCTGCTTAAAAACTGTGCACAATGGCTACAGAGGCCATAAAGAATTAACATACGTGCTTTTGCATAACCCCAGAAACCAAACAGGGTTTTTACCAATAAATGAGGCTATTTGGGTCAATTTTCAGCAAGACCCAGAGGTGTTTAGGGCTTGATTTTACTGAAATTTATGCACTGAACTTGACACAGAAGTGAATAGAACTCCCTGTGAAAACTTGTGTCAGAAATGAGGCTGGAGCCCAGATACTGAGGTGATGGATGCATCAGAAATAAGAGGGAAGTTGGCAGAGGAAATGGGAGAGAGTTGACTAACACACACTTTTAAAAATGAGAATAGCAGCCCTGCTCCTAGAGGCATTCACCAGAATCTTCTGAAAATTAGTCTGTTACCATGGTAACCTAGCTAGTGCTGGCTTCTATAATGAAGACATTAAATCCCTTACAACATACATGTAAGAGAATAATTCACAACTGTGGGGCAGATGAGATGCCCCCTCTCTTGATTTTTCATAAGTGGGAGGAGAATATCATGAATGTTACTTAAAGCTGTAGTAAATTCCAGACAAGTATGGGGAGAAAAATATAGAGAAAAAAAAAAACCCATAAGAGAGAGTTGCAGGAACAAGAAGAGGCAGTCTAAAAGAAGGCAAAGAGGAGACAGAAGTCATTCATTTTGTAGAAATGTTTTAGTATTGCTAAAGTTTAATATTTGACAGAATATGAGAGTTATGCCTGTCCAACCCCACTGTTTTCAATGGGCTTTCAGAAGTGCAACTGAAAACTCCTAAAACATTCTGTTGCTGATGCTCAATAGAATTCAATTCAATATATTTCAACCGCAAGGATAACGGGGAGTGTAAAGTACCTTATTTTTGCTAAAGTGAGCTTGGGACTCAATATAAACAGGCAAGCAGATCTGTTGAGAAAGAAGGTATCTTTTTCACACTCACTCCTCAGAGAAGAAACCCAGGCTTTTTAAAGGTTGGGGTACTGGTAGACATCTGCATTTGTTAGGTATTCAGAAGCTACAGAGATGAGCAAAATGTAAATACCTATACAGACGGAAATATGGGCACAAACACCTCCTTTTTCCAATGTAAATGGTCTGTGCTGAATCCTCACTGAGCAGTTTATTGTTCTATATGAGTATGAAACATTCAAAGAATATTCACTGTTAACCATAATGGTAGGGGGAAGATATTTGGAGGCCCCCCATCCTTTAAAGTTATGGATGAGACACTCTTGTTTTTAAAAACAGATTAATTTACAGTTTTCATGTATTGATGCCCCCCCCCCAGAATATGCATACTGGATCGGGTCCTGTGGGGAAGACAGGTGGGGGAACTTATGCATACTGGATCGGGTCCTGTGGGGAAGACAGGTGGGGGAACTTGCTTGCACTCGGGCTTAGATGGGAGATAGGCATCTGCACACCTAGACTGAGGCAGCAGTGTACTTACTAAGAGTCAGAAACTTAGATACCTAGGAAACCTTTACAGTGGAAATTTTGGTGCCAAGTGAGCTTAGGCACTGACAGGTTTAAGTGACAGCCAAGCCGGGGTTCTCTGAATTGCAGAGGTGTCTAAAACTGGGACTTGGCACCTAAAACTGAGGTTTAGAGGCCCAAATCCATTTGTGGGTCTGGCTCCACAGGTCAACAACAAGATATGTATGATCTTGTTACACATGTAATTATGTTATGCCTAGATTAAAAAGTCTGAGGATGTAACCTAAGGCTTTATTTGCACATTTGAAGTCATGTTTCTTCTCTGCAGTTTGCTTAAATCTCAGATCCATTACACTAATGTGGAAACTTTTTTCCATTTTGTCTGTGGCCTATGATATACAGGAGGTCAGACTAGATGATCACAGTAGTCCCTTCTTGGCCTTAGAATCTATGAATCTATGAACTGTGACACCCAATTAACTTCTGAGCAAAGAGAGAATGCAATAGGTTCTTATACAAAAATATATTTGTTTGATTAATGCATTTTTCTCATCTCTGATTTCAATAAGGAATGCTATACAACAAAGGACATTACCCGTGTCTACCTTCATCATAGGGTGGTGATCAATTAATACTGGTGCATGACACTACTCTAGATTCTAAAATTTCCCTTTCTCATTCTATAGTATCTCCTTGAAGAGCCAGAACCATGATTGGAATAGTCACCGTCTTCCAAATTATCAGAGGTCAGATATATCCCATGTAAATAATGCCAGTTGCTGTGCTACAACCAGTTGCAGTTATTTGTGTAGTACCATGCCGTCTAGAATCCCTAAGTGTTATACAAACACAGAACAAAACACTATTGGTTGCCCATTATTCTGTACCTAAACAATCAATATAGAATTGTTTTTATATAAAGCCGTGTTCAGAGATGTTTGGGTGCATGGGGAAGTGGAAAGCAACATGCTAGCATTCTCTGGATAATGCACAATTTAGGATAGGCCCCTAGAGTAAACTTTGCATGTCATTGATTTCCAGCATATTTGCTGAGTAGTTTATTCTAAACTGAATAGGCTGGAGCCTGCTAATGAATTGCCACTACAGTTTTACTAGATCATCTTCAATGTCCTACAGCCAAGAGAGTTGTACAGAATTCTGTGAATAATTAATTGTCCCACAAAGATTCTGTTGTGCATGGAAGAACATTGAATTTCTAAATCTTGCCTGAATAGCTGAGATGCACCCACCATCCATTTAGTGTTTACTTTTGAATACAAGCATTTACTTTTAAATACAACTGAAAGACACAGACACACACAAATCGCAAGCATGCTAGGAATGTAGAATCTTCATTCCAAGTACAAAATATGTCCAAATCTAGCCTTTCATTGCAAGATGTGTGGATTAAATGAACATGTAAGCGATATACTTTGGATAGAACAGGGGACAGCTGAATAAAATGTATTAAAGATGGCTAACTGTTTTGTTTGAGTTGAGTCTTAGAAGTGCGGACTCGATAAAAAAAATTCTGATCTTGAATTAAGCCGTGAATTCAATGAAGCAGATGGTATCAGGCATTCTTGCATACGGTGATAAGATTCTGTGCCTTTTGGGTGAAAAAAAAACTTTGTGTGCATTTTTGCCTTTAGTTTTTAATCATGAATTGACATTAGCCATAACCTAGTAGCTAGAGGCTTTCACAGATGTTGATTAAACTCTGAAAGTTTTAGAGTTTGAGGAGCTTCTGTTTCATTGCCTCAGGGTCCCTAGATATTAAGCTCTTTATTAAGGAAGACTACAATTTATTTAATTTTGAATAACTTCATCTAGTTGTAAAAGTGTGAAAAATGCCAGGAATGTCTAAGAATTAATACCAAATATAATAACAAAAGCTTAATAAAAGAGACATAGCATAGTTTTTCAATAGCTTGTGACCAAGAAAGCAGTACCTAGAATTTATAAACACCCTTCAATTATACAGTGTCTTAGGGTTACCATATTTAGTGCCTCCGAAAGGAGGACACTCCACGGGGCCCCGCCCCCAGCCCCGCCCATGCCCCCCGCCCCAACTCCACCCCCTCCCCAAAGTCTCCGCCCCCTCACCTGCTTCCCGCGAACATTTGAGTCGCGGGAAGCCTGAATCAGGTAATGGTGTGTGTGGGGGGAGGAGGCGTGGCCCAGGCTGGCCCCCCCGGCGCGCCCAGCACTGCCGGTCCCCGGCCCAGCCCCCGGGTCCCTGGCTGAGCGCCCCCGGCACCACACCGCCGGCCCGGCACCGCATGTCCTGATTTTCCCGGACATGTCCGGCTTTTTGGGATTTCCCCCCGGACGGGGATTTGGAGCCCAAAAAGCCGGACATGTCCGGGAAAATCCGGACATATGGTAAACCTACAGTGTCTTCCACCTGAGGATCTCAAAGCACTGAACACGTATTAATGACATCTGTGAGAACGGTAAATACTTTGTCTCCATTTGACAGATTAGGAAATAGATAAAGAAGTTAGTGACTGGGAGTAACTATTAGGAGTAAGCAGATAGCCTACAAGGTATGGAAAGAAGTTGATCAGCAAAGAAAGCTAAATCTTGGAAATCTAGAAAATGCATGAATAAAGTGAGAATAGCTTAAAGTCAAGCTCTTGCCAAGGAAATTAAAATAAATGATAAAAAGTGTTTTAGTTACATCAATAAAAAGAGAATAAAGGAAGGATAAGATTGGGCTGCTATGCAGTGTGGATGGGAAGGAGACTAAAGATAATCTAGCTATGGCCTCAAAACTAAACGAATATGTTGCCTCGGTTTTCAGTAACGATGGTCATATGGAACATGTACACAAAGACAATACAGCTGATGGAAATGAGAGTCTAGAAATGGAAATTACCACATCTGAGGTGACAGAAAACAAAGAGCTTAATCCTCTCAAACTGGAGGAAGCAGATAATTTACATCCCAAAATATTGAAAGAACTGGCACATAAGATTGCTAGTCCAGTAGCAAGTGTTTTTAATAAATCTATCTATTTGTGGGTAGTACCATATGACAGGAGAATAGGTAATGCAGTACCTATATTTAATAAAGGGGGAAAAAAGTGATCCAGTCAGTTATAGACTTCTTAGTCTGACCTCAGTAATATGCAAGGTTTAAGAACAAATTGCGAAGGAAGAAATAATTAAATTCAGAGAGGTAAATGATAAAAGAGGTGGAATACAACATGGGTTTACTAAAGGTAGATCATACCTGACAAACCGGATTTCCTTCTCTGAGAAAATAAGTGATTTTTTAGATAAGGGAGGTGCAGTAGATCTAATAGTCTTGGACTTGAGTAAATCATTTGACACTGTAATACATGGGAAATTATTAGTTAAATTAGGGAAATTATTAGTTAAATCATTGTAAGGTGGATAAGGAATTGACTAAAAGGAAGAAGGCAAGAGGTTGTGCTGAAAGGCTTATTATCGGATTGGAGGAAGGTTAATAGCAGAGTTCCTCAAGGATTGGTTTTGGGACCAATCTTATTCAGTGTTTTTATTAGTGACCCTGGCACAAAAAGGAGGAGTGTGCTAATCTGACACCAATCTTTTTGGCTGTGAAAAAGGCAAATGTGATGGGAGGGGGAGATATGATTGCTCACTATAAATACATTAGGGGGATAAATACCAGGAGGGTGAAGAGCTGCGTTGGCACAAGAACAAATGGGTGTAGACTGGCTACGAGCAAATTCAGGATGGATATTAGAAGCAGGTTTTTAACCATCAATGGGGTGAGGGATGAGATTGAATAGCAATTGTGGGGACAAACAACTTAGTTTTAAGAAAGAGATGGACACATTTATGAGTGCAATTTTATGACAGGGTTGCTTGTGATGCCCTGGGGCTACTTCTAGTTTTCGGTATGTTCCTAAAGCTGGGTTTCAGCTGGCCACTTGCAAGCATCAGAAAGGCATTCCCCCCTTCCCCCCCCCATGTATTCTGGGATTTTTTTAAATTTTCTTCCTTAGAAGCATTAGGATGGCCACGGATGGAGATAAGACATTGGGGAAGGGTGGGCCAAAACTGAGGTGTCATCAAGCATTTTTTCTCTCAGGTGCATAGCTGGGTGGTTTTTGCTCACATGCTCAGGGTCTAAATGATTACCAGATGTGGGGGTGGGAAGAAATTTTCCCTCAGGTCAGACTGCAGTGTCATTGGGGGGTGGGGACTGACAGTAGTGAGGGAGGCTGAACTGGTTCAGGAAAGGGGAGAAGCCCTAGGGGCTGCAAGAGGGAAGAATAATTAAAATAAAATGAATTACTGTTAGGTATTTGGACAATTAATTATGAGAGTTTTTTTAAAAATGAATTTAGTATAATTGATAATTCATATAGTTATAAAAGTTATACAAAGAACAAAAATTATGATTTAAATTATGTGATTAAACTGATGTAAACTTATTTTGTAAATACTTTGAATGTGACTGAATTAACTATTTAGGATTATAAATATAATTACTGAACTGAAATATAGAAAGCTCTGAAAGGTGGTTGATACAGTAAAGATATTTTTGCAGATAAAGGTTTTTGCAGCTCACCTACATTTTTACTGAACACTTGACAGAGAGTGAGGGTTTTGTGTTGCCTTGGATGTTTGTTGCCCATTTTCCAACTCCATTTTATAGGCATGGTGCAGAATTTGAGGGTGTGGAGGTCACCCCAGTGCAGCCCCCTTCAGTCAGGTATGGCACTGCAAGTGAGCCCTACCTCACTTTCCTTCACCTGGGTTATAAATAAGTCCAGAGATACCTTTTTATCAAAGACTACCCCCATTTCCACGGGTCTCATTGATTATCAGCAGCCACAAGCATTTGTAGGAGCTTACTCAGATACACCCGGGGACATTCATCATCTCATGCTTAGTCCAACTATCAATCTCTGGCTCCTTCCTTCAAGACACTCTGCTTTCCTGCACCTGTACACAGTCTGCTTCTGGAACCCTTCCTGGTTCCTTCTTTGGGTAACTCCTTTTCAGTCCTTCCTTAAGCACGAGTCTTTAGAACAGGGCTGTATTAGTCCTTTGCTCTCCTTAATCAGGAATCTCTCTAGCTCTCTTCTCTGGAGCTAAGTTCTGCTAATCGGATTCTCTGGTCCTTCTTAAGCAGAAGCTCTCAGCTCTCCTCTATGGAGCTGAATTGTGGATTAGCCAATTTCTTCCTCAGCTGAGACCTTTTCCTTAACTAGTCTTCAGAACGCTCAATAGGCCAGCCTTTCCTTGCTGATGCATCCAGATGTATATCCAACTATGAGAGAGGACATCGCATTTATGCTGGTCCCCTTCTGCCAACTTATGCCAATTGGTTGGGCAAGAGAGGAGCCTTGCCCTGCCTGCTGTACAAGGCTTCTGGCCCCAGGCCCTTACAACAATGGGATTTCCTCCCTCTTTCCCAGTATCTCCCAGGTCATTGTGTGTGTGCGTGTGTGTGTATATATATATATAATTAGCCCTTTCAAACTCTTAGAGCACCATGCCACATGATGGAGTGGGTTGACCATTAGGACCTGCTACACTGAAAGGCAAACTACTTTGTCACAAATATATTTCTAAATAAGTATAAACTAGGTTTTTCCATCATATTTTAATTGTAATCACACTATAGAGCTCTCCACTGAGTACTTATGTTATACCTGTATATAGGAACTTAAGTACTCCTACCAGCATGGATTCTTTCCCTCCACCCATCTCTCCATTTCTGAAGGGAGAAGTTTGAGGGGACATCCATCCTGAAATTATCACACACACTTTGCTGGAAGAGTAGAGGGGAATTAAAAAGTCGAAAGACTAAAAAATATGGCCGGATGACGATTTAAAAATGTCATATTTTAGGCTCTCATTTATGATTTTTGATCGCTAGAAGTTGGTGATAATGATGTTCTGTTCCCTGTTACAGAATCCCCCTTCTCTACCATAGTGTATATCAGTGAAAATGGAAACCATATTGGATTTAAAGTTGTTACTTTTTTCCTGTGTTTACATTTGTTTCTGATTATTTCCATACAAACTAGATTGCCTGTGTGTCCATGATAATCAGGAATGTGTCTGTTTTTATAAAATTATGCAAATGCTGGCCACCATAAGGAAGTCATCAGACAGCTGAACTGAGGAAATTGATATCAGGCTGGCAAGATGCATTTGCGTCTCCAGGACCACACCCTATAAGGCCTGTCACATGTCACCTAGCTTCCCTCCATTCTGCATGAGAATTTGAATCTGTTATCACTTCTGTGTAGTTTGGCCCAAGTGGAGTTGATGATTTCCAGATTCTAAGCGGTGCTGTAAGAGGTGAACCACAGGCAGTTCAGCTACACTGCCATGATCTGCAAATGACTACTAATCTAGGGGACACTAGGTACATAGTAGATTTTAGCACAGGGGTGGGCAAACTATGGCCCGTGGGCCAGATCCAGCCTGCAAGCCATTTTAAGTCAGCCTGCAAGCTCCCGCTGGGGAGCGGGGTCTAGGGCTTGCCCCACTCCAGAGCGTCAGCCTGGGTGCTGGGCTGGGGGCCGCACCATGCAGCTCAGCCCCACTCCGGCGCTCCAGCCGGGGTGCAGGGTCAGGGGCCGCACCACATGGCTCCCGGAAGCCGCGGCATGGCCCTGCTCTGGCTCTTAAGCGCTCCAATGGGAGCTGCAGGAGCGGTGCCTGTGGATGGGGTATACCCACATGGGGATAATTGCAGGATCAGGGCCATACATTGCACTTGTTTGGTGCCTTCCAGCCAAGGATCTCTGATCTTTACCAAAAAATGTACATTGAGTGCTACCACTGGCATAAAGAGCCAGACCAATTTAGAGCCAATCCAGAACCCAAATTCCCAATTTAAATTAGAGATATAAATTTCAAGCATGTATGTTGGATATTTCTCAGTATCCTACACAGTGGTAAAATTTTCAACAAGTTAATTTTGTTTTCCACTACTGATGCGATACACTTTTAAAATCCTTAATTCCAGAATGATGACTAACATTGTTATTCAGCTTAGTAATAGAATGTGTGTTTTCAGCTTTGAACAGTGCTGTATTTAACACACATACACACAGTTATAGAGTGAAGTTACAAATTGTTTCTCTTTTACATATTAGTCTCATATTAATCTCTCACTGTCGCACATTTGAAGAGGAGCGGTTGAAGTATTTCTCTGGAGAATAATTCACAGGAAAGAATTTTTTTCCTCTTGAATTAGAAAATGCAATGATTTGTAACCAGGATGAGCAAACTTCTAATATAAGAGCCCTGAACCTGTAATTTCTCTAGTTCAAGGAGTTCTTCAAACAAAGTGGGAGTTCCTCTACCCAGAGACAAAGCCCACTGGAGTTGATGGAGAAACTCATTCAACTGCAATGGGCTTTGACCAGGTCCACAGACTTCTTATAGGTCTGAACCCAGAGCTTGCACACCTAAGCCCTCTGACTTAGTGTACGGTTAGCTTTTCCAAAATTGACTTACTAATGTTTTGAAGTATTTCCCAATAACATACACAATGGTATTGTAACTTTTTAATGTTGATGGGAGTTGCTGTCATGCACTGGAGGGAAATTAGGCGCGCTTTCTCTCACATGCACTCAGGACACAATTAAAACCTTAACATTTACAATAATTAAAGTTAACATGGTATTTGCTGAATTCCCTACGCTAAGTGTAGGCAACACCTCATGTACCATAGTAAAGGCAAAAACTATGGTGTGGTAAAAAATAAATAAAGCTTATAATGGTAGTCTACTATGTGTGTGCAGGTTGTGACCCAGGGCCCTTTGGTGCCAATGGGCAGAGCGCACAGGAGAGTGCACACAGGGTTTTACAGAGATCTCCTGGGTCAGATATATGCATAATAGCTCATCAGAGTGTGGCATGTGAGATCTCTACCGAGAGCCAGTAGCCCAGTGATCATCATTATCACTGGGAAATGTATATACCGATAATATTTAAGGAATTATGTATCTTTACTGAAAAGTATGCTCTTTAGGCCTTGAAGTCACCCATAGGTGACATACCTCAGAAACATTCCTTTAAAGAAGGAAGTAATGGACAACTAGCTCACTGTCTGGCAATTTGTATATTGTATCTCTCACCCTGCATGCCTATATGCAAAATAAGGCAGTTGTGAAATTAGAGATCCTGAAACCTACAAGATGAAACAAACAGCTGGAAGTGTCCTGTTTATGAATAAAGGGTAGGGCTGGGATATCTTAAAGGGGCAAAGAAACACATGGAATTCTTCACCGAGAGCAGAAACTGACAGTTTGTCTGTCTCCTGGAAGGAGGGTCAAAGCCAACCTGGCTTAAGACACTGCAAGGATTTTGGGTGAGCATTACTCTACAAAACATGAGAGTATCTAGTTACAGTAACGCCTCACTTAACGTTGTAGTTCTGTTCCTGAAAAATGCAACTTTAAGTGAAACAATGTTAAACTAATCCAATTTTCCCATAAGATTTAATATAAATGTGGGGGGTTAGGTTCCAAGGAAATTTTTGGGGTGCAGACAAAAGGCATTTTATACTGTACAGTACTGTACTGTGGTTGGGAAGTGCCCCTGGCTTATCCCACACAGGCACAGCCCACTGCCGGCAAGGTCGCTAGGAAGCAGCAGAGGCAGCTTCCCCGGAGAAGAACAGGCTCGGACTTTGCCGGGAATGCTCCAGGCCCACCTCTTCCTGTCCCCGCTCCACTCCAGGCCCACCTCTTCCCACGGCCACTCCACCTCCTCTCCAGAGCACACCACATCCCTTCCCCCCGCAAAGTCCTAAGCGCCGCCAAACAGCGCTTCCCTGCTCCTGCCCCTCCCTCCCAGAAAGTCCTAAGCACCGCCAAACAGCTGTTTAGCAGAGCTTAGGATTTTCTGGGAGGGAAGGGGAGGAGGAGGAGAAGAGGAACTTATGCAATGCTCCCTTGTAAAGTCGCTGCTCTTTCACAGAATCTTACAAGCAGGCAGCCAAACAACGTTATAAGGGAACATTGCACAACTTTAAACGAGCATGTTCCCTAATTGAGCAGGGACGTAACATTGAAACAACGTTAAGCGGGATGACGTTAAATGAGGAGTTACTGTAATTAAATCTAGGCTCTAGAATGTGTGTTATTACTTTATTTTGTATATAGCCATATATTTCCAACTCTTCTACTTACTATTACTTGAATCTCTACACCTAGTTAACTAAACTTATACTTGATTTCACTATAAACATACCCAAGTTCTGTGAGTTAAGTGGAGTAGTGACCTAAGTGAAACTGGCAGCTAGGAAATGGTTTCTTTGGAAACAGTGAATTTGGCAAAACTGCAAGTGTCCAGTGGACCAGGGGCTAGACACTCTGGGGAGATGCTCAGAGGGCTCAAGGGTTGGAGTATGCCTGTTGCTAACTTGCAGAAAGACAGAGTGGGGCCTGTGAGGTGTAGAGGGTACTAGTTGTATTGCCCATCATCAGTGGAATTGGAGAGCTGACCCACCGTAGGTGGTAGTGAGGTGTCTCACAACCCTAGGTATCCCCGGAAAACGTTGCACTGGTCTAAATAAGCATATCAGACTACCCATAGATACACGTAAGCATATCTAGACCACCCATAGATACACATAAGCATGTTTAATGTTCTCCAGAGTCCTCGCTAGCCAAATAAATGCCAGATGAGGAGTAGGATTTTGTCTCCAAAGGCAAAAATCACCTGCAACTGCAGCCTGTATCTTTTGAAATAATAGTCTCCTTGCATTTAATCAACAGAGCCAACAAACTTTAGGACAGGTCTGACACAAACACCAAGTTGAGGGTAGTGGTACACCCCCCCCCTCCCCAAAGTAATGCAAATTGGAAAACATAATCCCCCAATGATGGGGTCTAAATTAGCTGTTACCACTCAAGAAAGAGATCTTGGCATCATTTTGGATAGTTCACTGAAAACATCCACTCAATGTGCAGTGGCAGTTAAAAAAGCGAACAGAATGTTGGGAATTGTTAAGAAACGGATTGATAATAAGACAGCAAATATCATATCATTTGGGGGATGTCTAGGTTGGATATTAGGAAAACTTTTTCACTAGGAGGGTGGTGAAGCACTGGAAGGGGTTACCTAGGGAGGTGGTGGAATCTCCTTCCTTAGAGGTTTTTAAGGTCAGGCTTGACAAAGCCCTGGCAGGGATGATTTAGTTGGGAATTGGTCCTGCTTTGAGCAGGAGGTTGGACTAGATGACCTCCTGAGGTCTCTTCCAACCCTGACATTCTATAATTCTATATTGGCTCTATATAAATCCATGGTATGCCCACATCTTGAATACTGCGTGCTGATGTAGTTGCCCATCCCAAAAAAGATATATTGGAATTGGAAAAGGTTCAGAAAAGGGCAACAAAAATTATTAGGGGTATGGAACAGCTCCCAATAAGACTGGGACTTTTCAGCTTGGAAAAGAGATGACTAATGGGGGATATGCTAGAGGTCTAGAAAGTCATGACGATTGTGGAGAAAGTAAATAAGGCAGTGTTATTTAATCCTTCTTATAATACAAGAACCAGGGGTCACCAAATGAAATGAATAGGCAGCAGGTTTAAAACAAACCAAAGGAAGTATTTCTTCACACAATGCACAGTCAACCTGTTGAACTTTTTGCCAGAGGATGTTGTGAAGGCCAAGACTATAACAGGATTTGAAAAAGAACTAGATATGTTTATGGAGGATAGGTCCATCAATGGCTACTTTATTTTAAATATCTATCTTAAACTCTGTGAAATAAACTTCAATTTGATTTTACTATAAACCTGTCTAGGTGCCTAGTGCTAAGGAGAGTGTTGAACTAACCAAGATGGGCAGAGATGGTGTCTGTAGCCTCTGTTTGCCAGAAGCTGGGAATGGGCGACAGGGCATGGATCACTTGATGATTACCTGTTCTGTTCATTCCTTCTGGGGCACCTGGCATTGGCCACTGTCGGAAGACAGGACGCTGGGCTAGGTGGACCTTTGGTCTCACCTAGTATAGTCATTCTTAAAGTCGTATGCAAAGACATCAGAGCATATGTAGTATGAGGTAGAGATTATGGCCACTCATATTAAAGTGCTCTGTAAATAAAGTTAAAATTTAGCATGCAAGTATTAAAACAACAGTAACTGCATTCCTTAGGGATTAAATTCAGTCTTTCACCTCCTATTTGAGGCTGCCAATATTGATGTTAACGAGCACCAAACGTGCCAGTGGTATGTAATGTGGACACCACTTGAGGCTGGACTGATCAACTCATTTAACGTAACTCACTGTACAGCCATCAGACAGATTCTGGGTGGATTTGAAACAGTTCTCTACAGGTAAATTTGAGTTTGTGTGCATATTATATAATTTAAAAAAGGAAGATAATGACACTTATTGGACAAAAGTATACACATCTTAATAAACAAGCTTTCAGACAAATAAATTCTCTCTTTAGAAACAGGATATTTAATATCTGAATTAATTATCCTGCTGCCATTCTGCCAACATACAAAAGGAAGAGTTACATGAAATAGCAGAATAAGTCTATACAAAATATTTCATTTTCCCTCTATTTCTTAAGTTTGGAATTTGTAGATATAAATCACAAACCAGCTGAAGGTCATCAACTAACTTCCTCTAAGTTTTCTACAGAAAACACAAAATTAGATGCGTCAGCCCATAATTTAAGGGAGACAATTAAGGTGCAGCATAATAAGAAGTTTTGATCTGCAAACCAGACAAATGCCAAGACATAGTTAATATGACACTTTACCTGTGCACCTTAAATTCCCATTGTGACAGTCCAGGAGTTAGTATCTTACCAATTCCTAACTAAACCAGTTCTGTTCACTTTGTGGATTTTTTTCCCACTTCTAAAGTGCAGCTGTCAAAAAAATTCTCTATTGAGTGGCAGAAACCCACGAAGTATGACTGGAACAGCAATGATCAGAGTAACAGATGACACAGGTGTAAGCTCTGCTGTCAGGACCTGTTGCAGTGCATGCCATCTGATCCAAAATGTTGTGTGGAAAGCATGAGAAAGAAGCCTCTGCATAATGCTAACCTAGCCTTCAACATGTGCAGTCAAGCAAGAGATTCTACTGGGAGGCATCAGCCCAAGGCTGGTCAATTATCCATTTACTGGGATGCGGTACAGTTTTTGGCAAAGCATCTGTTTCATGTTTAGAAGCATTTTTCCCCCCAGAGAGTAATGAGTCCCATCTGTAGCAGAACGCATCATTACATACAATTCTGCTTTCTTCCCTAAGAGGTACAGTACGTGGCTGTTGCAATTCACATCATCATACACAAGAGAAAACTATGCTTTTCAAGTTGCAAGCTTGGAGTCGTACTGTGCAGATTGGCATGCTGTCATCAATAGGATAATTTCCTTTTCACCTCCAAGCAAATGCACCTCCATGCATAAAACAGGAGTGGACAATGAATCAAATCATTTGCATTTTATACCCATTTTCAGGAAATCAAGGTCCCTTGACATTTCAATTCAGGGCAATAACTAGTTTCTACATGTGCTAAACCAAGACTGTCTCCTGTACTTTGTTTCCACTAGCATCTTATATGAGGCATATGCAAAACTATAATTTATTTGAGATGTTTGCAACATTAAACATGGATTTCATCAGGCAGCACACAGTACTGAATAGTACAGCCATCCGAGAATGAGATGATTTCCAAAGAAAGCTACATTAAGCTTACTTTTGCAGAATAAATAATTCAATCTTCATGCTTTATATTTAAATATTTATACAAATACACCGCTTGTCACAATTAGTCTGATTAAACTGTTAAGAAAAGGCACTGCACATGAAATGAGTCTTCATCCAGGAAGAGTAGCTATTTATATAGTTCAGCTAATTAGGTACAATTACTGAAGCAATAGAGGTCAAGAAACAGAGCTCTAGCAAAAATCTGACCCCAGTTCATCCAGAGTAGGTTTATTGTCCAATGCTTTTGCTGCTAATAGACCCAAATCTCTCTATTTGCCTCACATTTCTGCTTCCCCATGATGAAATATTTAAAATATTCACAGACTGATTATGCCTTGTAGCTTAAGATTGTTTTCTCCATTTATGATTTTCTTTCACAACACGCTCACCAGACAAGCCCTCATTACAGAAAGTGAAATATTAAGGCCAGGTTTTTCCTTTATTCCAGGGTCACTTTTCAAAAGATCACAAATCACAAGACTACTTGAAACCTTGATCCTCACATTCTTTCATAGGATAAACTCAGATTTTAAGGCCAGAAGGGACCATCATGGTGATCGAGCCTGACCTCCTGCACATTGCAGGCCACAGAACCTCGCTCACCCTCTCTTGCAGTAGGTCCACAACCTCTAGCTGAGTTACTGAACTCTTGAAATATTGATTTAAAGGAATCCACCTTTTACTCTAGTTCAAACCAGAAAGTCACCCAAACCCCATTCTGCAGAGGAAGGCAAAAACAAACAAACAAAAAAACCCAAAAAACAAAAACCCAGGGTCTCTGCTACTCTGACTTGGTGGAAAATACCTTCTCAATACCACATATGGTGTGATCAGTTAGATCATGAGCATGTGGGTAAGACCTACCACCAGACACCTGGGAAAAAATCCTGTGGAGTAACTCACAGCCATCTAGTGTCCCATCTCCAGCCATTGGAGATATTTGCTAATAGCTGTTGCAGATGGGCCATATGCCATTGTAGGCAATCTCATCATACCATCCCTTCCAAAACCTTATCAAGCTCAGACTTAAAACAAGCTAGGTTTTTTGCTTCCACTACTCCCCTTGGAAAGCTGTTCCAGAACTTCATGCCTCTGATGGTTAGAAATCTTTGTCTAATTCCAAGCCTAAACTTGATGGCCAGTTTATATCCATTTGTTCCTGTGCCAACATTGTCCCTTAAATAACTCCTCTCCCTCTCTGGTGCTTATCTCTGATGTATTTATAGACATTGGAGACCAGAACTGCACACAGTATTCCAGATGAGATCTCACCAAAACCTTGTATAGTTGTAATAACATTTCCCGCTCTCTATTGGAAACACCTTGCCTGATGCATCCTGGACCGGATTAGCCTTTTTCATGGCTGCATCCCATTGGCAGTTCATAGTGGTCTTATGATTGACCAGTACATCCAGGTCTTTCTCCTTCTCTGTTGTTTCCAACTGATACATCCCCAGCTTCTAGCAAAAACTCTTGTTGTTACGCATGACCTTTCACTTTGCACTATTAAATGTCAATCCATTTCTATTACTCCAGTTTCCAAGATTGTCCAAATCTTCTTGTAAGATATTCTGGTCCTCTTCTGTGCTAGCAATACTTCCCAACTTTGCATCATCCGCAAATTTTATTTGCACACTCCCGCTGTTGATGCCAAAGTCATTAACGAAAATGATCCCAAAACCGATCCTTGAGGGACTCCACTAGTAATCTCTCTCCAGCCTGATAGTTCACCCTTCAGCATGACCTGTTGTAGACTCCCCTTTAACCAGTTCCTTACCCACCTTTTGGGTTCTTTTATCTAATTTAACTAATAATTTCCCAAATGGACCTATATGTCACAAGCTAGAAAGGTCAGTAGGATGAAACTCTGCTCCCTCTACAAGGGAAAAATTAGTTCTAGCAAATGCTAATTTTTATAGATTATAACACTGCTTACCCTTAATTCCACATACTGGATTTTGTTGCTTTAATTGGAATTTGTTTATGTTCCACTTGTACAAATGATATTGGATTTTTAGGATAGCCGTACTCATGAAAGGGGATACGAATTGTGAAAGATAGACTCTGGAGTACATGAGTCATACTGAATTTACAGGCAGTGGGTTCTAGTCTGGGAATGGAATTCAAGGTCAACAAGGAGAGGGTACAGGGCATTATCCTAGAGATCAGGAGCTCTATTCCTGGGTGTGGGGACTCTCTCCACGGGTCCTGGTTTGCACTGAGTTCCCCACCTGGAGATTCTGAACCCTGCATACAGCAATTCTCTGGGACCTGGGCCGACAGTGGTCCAGAAATGACCTCACAGCAAGGCTCAACCTCACCACCACCAGCAGAGCTGATGTCACAGAAGCAGATAGCTGCACATTAGAGTGGGACCTGGTGGTGTAAACTTCGGTAGACTGGAACAGGGGGAGAAGAGCCATCCTCTGATGCTAGCCATCCTCTGATGCTCTCCTGACTACCAGTGAGTTTTAATAGAGCCAGCAGTGGCATTTCAGATGGTTGGGAATCGTTCTCTGCCTAAATTCTGGCTTGTTGAGGTCCAGAAAATTAATACTTGCAGCTGCAGTACTGAGTATACTCCGGACACACTGACTGGGATTTTCTCATTTATTTGTATGTAAATATATATGGTTATGTTTTTTTGTTCCCCTTTCCACCAAATAAATGGTATTTGTGGTTCCATGTTTCCGAGGGCAGCCGAGTGCTTGCAAGCGGGGAAAAAACACCTAGAAAGGTGACCATCGATGTTATATTTTAAATTTCCCCAGTCAGAAGGAGGATGTGGCTCTGGATGGGGGCTCAAGCCACAGTTTTATTTATTTTAGATAAGGGCAACTACACAGAATGAACCTGACTCTTGTGGCTGCAATTGACAAAGAAGGTTATATGTAATTGCATTCACATCAGATGAATTACACCAGTGATGGATCTGGCTCAATCTGCAGAAGTTATTCTTATGTAAAAATGGTACACAGGTAAACTGACTGACAGGCGCGATAGTGTCTCTAAAGTTTGACAAGGAAGAAGAGTAAGATGGACAGTCAGGGTCAGCAAACTCCAGCTTTCTCTTGTACATAATATGCTTGCAAAGATCATGAAGGTCGTTATACAGATCCTGGCTTTGTGTTGTGCTGCAGCACATATTGAAGTAGCTCCTTACAAATCCACTGCTCTGCAGGTGGTAAGAGAAGGGCAGGCAGGCAAACTCATACAAATAAACTCCCTGCTTATGCCCCAAACAGCCCCATGTGGCCCTTGACCCCTTTCACTCCTTAGGGGAACAGTAGGAGTTGCTGCAGCTGTTGCTACTGCAAGGAGGTGAGGAGAGGATGGCAGCATCATGGACTCCACTCCCAGGGAGAATGGAGGCGTTAGTACGCATATGGAATGTTCGACCATTTGTATATTTCAGGTATTGGGGTGGGAGGTGACCACTGTTACTTCTCTACCACCACCCTTAGCTCTCACAGTGCAAAAAGTGGCATCAACCACTGATGAGGTTCAACAAGGACAAGTGCAGAGTCCTGCACTTAGGACGGAAGAATTCCATGCACTGCTACAGACTAGGGACTGAATAGGTAGGCAGCAGTTCTGCAGAAAAGGACCTAAGGGCTACAGTGGACGAGAAGCTGGATATGAGTCAACAGTGTGCCCTTGTTGCCAAGAAGGCTAATGGCATTTTGGGCTGTATATGTAGGGGCATTGCCAGCAGATTGAGTGACGTGATCGTTCCCCTCTATTCGACATTGGTGAGGCCTCATCTGGAGTACTGTGTCCAGTTTTGGGCCCCACACTACAAGAAGGATGTGGAAAAATTGGAAAGAGTCCAGCGGAGGGCAACAAAAATGATTAGGGGGCTGGAACACATGACTTATGAGGAGAGGCTGAGGGAACTGGGATTGTTTAGTCTCCAGAAGAGAAGAATGAGGGGGGATTTGATAGCTGCTTTCAACTACCTGAGGGGAGGTTCCAAAGAGGATGGAGCTCGGCTGTTCTCAGTGGTGGCAGATGACAGAACAAGGAGTAATGGTCTCAAGTTGCAGTGGGGGAGGTTTAGGTTCGATATTAGGAAACACTATTTCACTAGGAGGGTGGTGAAGCACTGGAATGGGTTACCTAGGGAGGTGGTGGAATCTCCTTCCTTAGAGATTTTTAAGGTCAGGCTTAACAAAGCTCTGGCTGGGATGATTTAGTTGGGGATTGGTCCTGCTTTGAGCAGGGGGTTGGACTAGATGACCTCCTGAGGTCCCTTCCAACCCTGATATTCTAGGATTCTATGAACCACTGCTCCATCAGAGCAGGATGCTGCAGACAGATTCTATTTTTAGTTCCAGCTAGAGAGGCTGGCTCCCATCATTCAGCAGAAAAGGTAGTTCCTGAATCAGCCTGGAGGAAGACAGAGCCTCAGCTTAGATCTATCCATTGCATAATGGCAGAAGGCATGGCAAAGAGAACTTCGGTGCTTTACGGTAGTTAAGGAGAGTAAATCAGCTCCAAGAGTACAGCAATCAGGAGTAACCCCCTAATAGAAACTGGTGGGCATGCCTGATGGAAGGTGTGCATGGGATAGGGGGGCAGGTGCAGGGAATCCCAGAAGAAATCTCTAAAGAAATGTACTTTGCCTAAATTCTGAGGGGAAGCCCTATGTAAGAAGAAACAATATCACTGTATTTCTAAAACTTTTAGCTGTGCATTCAGCTTGTGAAAGGGGCAAGTTTGACAGTGGTAGACACTGCAGTCCTTTGTTCATCCACTGTACTGGTACAACCACAGTCCAAACTTTCCCACCAATCTCTCTCAGCCCTGACTATTACTCCTAGGGAATAAGAAGGTAGCGCAGTCCCCATGCTTGCTTAGTCATTTTCTGAATTTGCTAATAAAAGAGCCAAGAGTAGTGCCAAGGTGTTAGGGGGACTTTTGTAAGGAACACAACCGTCCCTGAGGAAACGAATTGACTGATCACACAATCATCAACAGAGGGTAAGAAGTATCAATTCCTACTGACCCAATCAGAATTTACATTGGAAATCTGAAAGATCTTCACAGAAAGATCCTGGGAATTAGGGCTTGATGCCCTTTGTGACCAATCTACATTCAGGTACCTATTCAAAATCAAAAAGCTCTTAATATGTTGTAGTATAGTTTACAATGAAGCAAGAGTCTGATGCCACAGACAGCCTCATCTTACACAAATCCCTGAAAAAACAAGTAGGTTATGCAAATAGAAAGGAAAGGATTATGAGATTTTTCTTCTTACAAAGAATTATTGGCAAAAAATTAACCATTAGGCACAAACACAAGCTAAACAGACTCTCAGGAGCTGAAAATTTTAAAGTTCAAAAGAGCACAAATGTTATTCTTTAAAGACACATACTGTGGTAGGACCTGAGGGTATGTCTGCATTGCAATGTAAGCCCAGGGTTAGTAGAATTTGAGTTAGACCCTGGATTTGTTAGCCTAGACCATGAGCATCTACCCTCACTTGTAATCCTAAATTAAGAACTGTTGAACCCTGGGTCCCAATCTAGGGCTCCAGCATTCTGAAGGCCTGAGTCCAACCACCTATATCCCAGACTTCCTAGCACCCTCCCAAAATGTGGCCACTCTAGCCCTTTGTTTATGGGGCTGTGTGGGAAAACTAGACTGTCCAAAGGACAAAGAAAGTCAGCCTGTGGGATTGTGGGATACTTTTGTCAGATTCCCATAGCATGAGTCCAGTGGGGCTGCATCTACACTGCCAAGCGGTAGGGCTTGAACCCTGGATCTTAGAATCATAGAATCATAGAATATCGGGTTGGAAGGGACCTCAGGAGATCATCTAGTCCAACCCCCTGCTCAAAGCAGGACCAATTCCCAACTAAATCATCCCAGCCAGGGCTTTGTCAAGCTGGGCCTTAAAAACCTCTAAGGAAGGAGATTCCACCACCTCCCTAGGTAACTCATTCCAGTGCTTCACCACCCTCCTAGTGAAAGTGTTTCCTAATATCCAACCTAGACCTCCCCCACTGCAACTTGAGACCATTACTCCTTGTTCTGTCATCTGCCACCACTGAGAACAGCCGAGCTCCATCCTCTTTGGAACCTCCCCTCAGGTAGTTGAAAGCAGCTATCAAATCCCCCCCCATTCTTCTCTTCTGGAGACTAAACAATCCCAGTTCCCTCAGCCTTTCCTCATAAGTCATGTGTTCCAGCCCCCTAATCATTTTTGTTGCCCTCCGCTGGACTCTTTCCAATTTTTCCACAGCCTTCTTGTAGTGTGGGGCCCAAAACTGGACACAGTATTCCAGATGAGGCCTCACCAATGTTGAATAAAGGGGAATGATCACGTTCCTCGATCTGCTGGCAATGCCCCTACTTATACAGCCCAAAATGCCGTTAGCCTTCTTGGCAACAAGAGCACACTGTTGACTCATATCCAGCTTCTCGTCCACTGTGACCCCTAGGTCCTTTTCTGCAGAACTGCTACCTAGCCACTCGGTCCCTAGTCTGTAGCTGTACATGGGATTCTTCCGTCCTAAGTGCAGGACTCTGCACTTGTCCTTGTTGAACCTCATCAGGGTTTTTTTGGCCCAATCCTCTAATTTGTCTAGGTCCCTCTGTGTCCGATCCCTACCCTCTAGTGTATCTACCACGCCTCCCAGTTTAGTGTCATCTGCAAACTTGCTGAGAGTGCAGCCCGTACCATCCTCCAGATCATTAATAAAGACATTAAACAAAACCGGCCCCAGGACCGACCCCTGGGGCACTCCGCTCGAAACCAGTTGGACTTAGGTTTGGACCCTCCACCCCTGTGGGGTTTGGAAGACTGGGTCTGAGCCCTGGGTTAGTGCAATGTGTGTGTAGATAGAAGAGGGGTTAGGCTTGAGCCTGAGTTTGAACCCTGGGCTTATATTGCAGTATAGACATACTCAGAGACTCCAGGTCTGATTCTCCACCGCCTCGTCTTTTGTATAATCATTTACACCAGTGCAAAGTAAGCGTAAAATGCTCCTATTCCGCTCTAATAGCATTGTGCATCCCACTGCACAGTTAGAAACACCTACACTGCCCTGCACTTCATGGAGAATCAGGCTCTATGATTAGAAATTTTGGTCTAAATTTTGTTGGGTATTTATTAGAACAATTCTCTTCTGCTTAATTAAAAAGAAAAAAATAGTTTGAATCACTGCTTCATTCATTGATTTTTTTAATGCCAAAAGGTGACTTTAGATGGGAAGTTCTGTGACTATGGCTAACTGTCAGGCAATCAAGGCGTGATTTGATCAGCCAGAACGTGAAAGGACATTCAAAATGATAATTTTATTCATTGTCAGCCGAGATGGAGGCAAAATAAAAAAATGGACGTTTTGAAAAGCTCTTTTTTAAATAATTATCTTCATTTCTTTGATTTGCATAACAAGTAGCTCTCCAGCCCTCACTCCTTAAACACAAGGTCTCCTACATATTTAGGAGACCATATTAAAAGCAGATCCATTATGAAAAAGAGTGGCAGGTCACTGAGCTAAGTGCACAGAGCCATATGGTGCTAACCAACATTCTCTCGACCAAAGTATGGAGGCAAAGAGATTACATTCTTGACGGAAGATTTTTTAAAAATTTATGCTCCTCTAGCTGATAGAATTTTCCTTGGTACAAGCACAGTATAATATGCAGTATTTAAAAATATTATGTTACATAGACGTTAAGTACGAACAAAAGGTTCCAAAATTATGGGAGCCTCATTCTGGTCTCATACACATGGGCCTACACAGACTGATCCCTCATTTTCACCAGTGTAAGTGAGAGCAAAAATCAGGCCCTATGGGTAGATAGTAAGGGGCATAACTGGACAAGAAACAAGCGTGTATTTGACATAAGTGATTCAAACCAGAAGCTTTTAATCATCTGTTACAAGTAAATATGACTATTATAAAGGCAGAAGAATAAAAGTTACTAACTCATTATGAAGGACTGAATACATGGAGGAATCCAAGTTCCCAGGGCTACGCTCTGCCTTAAGCAGCACAGATGCTTGGAGTAAAGCAGAACTAACACGCTCAGTCACTGAGGTTGGTAACGTAAGCAACTCCTCCAAGTAACTGTGAAGCTGTTTTGAAAGGCCCTGTCCAACTCGGCCAGAATGACCTCACCTCCCTAGAGGGGGCCTAGGGAAAGTAGAGAATATTCAAAGAGCACTGCAGATACTCCTCTTAGTTCACAACCACTGCTGACTACATAGCTCAAGAGGGGAATGCATAACACTATTGTATTTCACGAGGCGTTTCCTTGCTGAAATTCCCCAACTTCTTAGACAAACTGGAGGAAGTATGGAGAACAGCACAAAAAGCTTGAAGAAAGATTAGAAGAACCACAGACGTATCCCATTATGTAACTGGCTCAGGGAGGCATAACATTTTATCTATATAAAGAGTAACTTCTATGGAGGGAGAGGAAGTAGGGCAGGATCAGAGGAAATGAGGAGTAGAAGAGTACGGAACAATAACTTAGGATGAGTATCAAGAAAGATTTTCTGATAGTCGGTTGCTGAATTGTGAAATGCTCTGCCAAGGGAAGCAATGGACATCCCAGCAGGCACTTAGAGAGTCTGATCCTGCACCCACTGGAGTCAATGGCAAAGCTCCTATTGACTTCAATAGGGCACAACCAACCCATTAGAGCTCACCTGGACAAAGCACTAAAACTACTCAAGTGAACAATCCTGTACTAGGAAATCCAATAGGCCTTTTCCATTTCTAAATGTCTGTTTAAGTCCATGAAGTGATTTCAGAAACAATTGTTTGTGATAAAGCAGTCTATTATAGAATGCTGGCAGAAGTCATAATATGTCATGCCTGAGCCTTAAACATGTTACCACAGTATATCTAGTGCACCGCAGAGAGTATACAAACTTATCAAGGGATACACAGTCCTCTTGCACCCTTAGGATCTCTTTCTCATCAAAACAAAATGTGTTCTTAAAACTTAGAAAGTGATCTCACACTTGAGTTTATCGAGTTCATGCTATAATAATGTTTTGTATGAATTACAGGTATCTATTTTACAGAGGATTTGTGCAGTCATTTTGCTTTTGAGAAGTTCCCAATAAGGGCTTGCTGAACAACCAGTAAAATGTATGCTCTCAGCATTTCAAGGAGAACTCAGCACCTTGATAATCATGTGCTAAAGATGATGCCCAGCTTTATGTGGTTGGGAGATATGAATTTTGTTTTGCATTCTGGATAGTTTCTTCAATTCCTTCTTCCAGAAAAAATTCCAATTTTTTCCCTACTGCAATGAAAGAAATATTGCTCAGTGATACAGTCAAGTAAGTCTAGATGAATAATTAGGCATTTTCCCTTGATCATTTAATTGGCCCTATGTGATCTCTATTGGATTCAATTAAATTTTCTCAGGTGGAAATAATGACCTATTTAATCTTCATGTTTCCTAGTATTTTAAAGCTATTGAAAGGGGGAAGAGGCTGGAGGGCAATGTTTTAGATATTTCGTATGTTACAAAAATACTTAGGTGCATATTAATGTTAGCATCTATGTGACTGGTTTGTGACCACTGACACCTGTTAGTATTAAGAAAAGCATGAGCTAATTTCTGATATTGTCAGTGCTGTAGCTGAGACATAATATGTATAATTATTGGGGTACTAATTTTCTCAGAAATCCACTAAGAAGCTGGGGCATGACTAAGCATGCAAATTCTTTAATTTTCAGCAGTGGTTCATGTCAGTGACACTCACACAATATACTGTGAACCTCCATCATAAAAGGTCTGGACAAACAAGCATATGACTTGTCAGTCTCTGGACAGTCTCCGGCTGAACATTTTCATTACAGCAGAGGTTACATAATGGTTCAGTGGTTCCTCTCCTGCAACACTCTGATATTGATCAACAGGGGAAAAGAGTGTATTAATAAATACCCAACTATTAGAGAAAGTACTGTTCCCTCTGTTGGAGTCACTCTCACCTACTTCAATAGATGGTCCATAAAAGCATTTTTCCAACACACAATAAACTTCATTTATTTCAAATGAATTATTTTCTTATTCCCCCCACATGCTAAATGTTTTCCTTATTGATTGGGACTGCTAGTAAGAGAGAAGGAGTTATTCTGACATGATATTACAGTGCACAATGTGGCAGGCACCAGATCATACACATCAAAATTATCATGTTGAACTGAGACCATTATGAATATAAAATTTAACATCTTTTCTACTGTTTATTACTAAATGACTTGTATTTAATATTCAAATACTTTAAATTTAGGTAATATTATTAACTTTAGTGGAGTAATAAGCAAAAGCATGAGAGTCCTGATTCTAATCTCATGCAAGTTTTACAATGTATATTGGCCTTAATGGAGTTACTCCTAATTTACATCAGCATCTGACCAGAATCAGGCCTAGCTAGTACAGCACTTTATAGAGGCACAAACTCTTCGTACAGAACTGTTAATGGTAAATTCCAGCTGTGTATTTTCAAACTTTCAGGAGATTTTTGAAAGGGCCTAAGGGACTTAGGAGGACAAGTCTTATTGAAAGTCAAGGTGATCTAGAAACTCAAGTCCCGTTAGGGGCTTTTGAAAATCTCCACTGTTAATGTTATAAAAGAAAATAACGTCTCAATTTGTAGTGTTCATTTCTAAAATTATTGCCCTATCTGGGAAGTTGTGTTAGGGCATTTCAGACCTAACTAAAGATAAAAGGTGATTAGAAAGCACAGAGCATCTATTTCCCCAAACGGCAAATCCAGCATGTAGTGTTTTACAACATGAATGGTATCAATTTAGGTCGTTGGATCTTCCTCATCATCATTACCAGGAGTACCACACCTTGTTCCATCTATGCCATACATTTACAGTTTTGGCTGATGGCTAGCAGCAAAACTGCACACAGCAGAACTGCAGTTCTGCCTTAGCATTCCAGAAAATAGCTACTAATGAAAGAAATATTTTTAAGCTATATCTGAAAAGTTATTTTTGTAAAAAAAGAGCCTGAAGCAAGATGCTTTACTGCAGCTTGAGGGTATCTTGTATGATAGCAGATTGTTTGCTATGGAAAGTAAACATAACATCTACAATGAAGATTGTTACTAAACACTTGATTGTGCAGTTTTGGGATTTGAGAAAGGACTGCTTCAAGTGACCAGTTACCATCTCCTGCTAGCAGTAATAGTCCATGCTACTTTGTCCAACAATTACAGAATTATGGATCATTTTTTCAGAGTTGACACTTCATTTGCTTCAAGTAAGTAGCTGGCTTCAGATTTGTATAAATAACAAAAACTAATCTAAAACTAAATGGCTTATTCCTAGAGCAATGAAAAAATGTGAGTAGCTGTTATACCGTTTATTTTTTAAAAAAGCAGTCTGTCTCACTTTTGATCATCACACCATCCTAAGAGCTTAGATAGAAGAAGCAACAGTCCCTTACTTCCATGCTCAGAGACTTTAAAAATAAAAAGATGAAAATATACTTTAAAGGCATAGCAATATAAAACCTAATACACTGGCAGACAGCGGATTATATATTTCACTGCAAATGCTACAAAAATAAGGAACTATAATTCCAAATAAATATGAGACAAAGAAGTGGGTTGTCACAATCATATCTGATCATTCTTGTCATTCATGTGAAATAAAACCTTGTCAAGAATTTGACAAATGGCGAAGATTAGTCTAAGATACTGAGATTTCTCAGGTCTATTTGATTTTAGTTGCATTCAATTTTTGGCCTTTAAGCAAGCTCAGAGATGAAATGACAACAGGAATTACTACCTGTAAATTGTATTTCTCTGGATTGTTTCACATTAGTCCACACTTAATTGGATTTTGTCCACATCACAAATGGACAGGCAACATAGGCAATAAATTGAAGAGAACCGAAATGTATCAGAAACATTCTGCAGAAATCGCATACACTAGTCCAGGCAAACCAAAGTCTGAAGGTACTGAGAGGTCCTGGGACAGGTGGTTATAATTCTGACATTGAAGCTAGAATCAGTCAATGAAATAGACTTATCTTGGCTATTTCACAGTGATCATGACTGTGTGTCTCACATTCAATGTGCACAGTCAGTAAATTTCACTGTGCAGCTCAGTTACTCACAGCTTCCTTAGCTGTTCTCAACTGTTTATGCAATGTGCATGTGTAAACTGATTGCTGGTGACAAGACAAAACCATTCCCAGAATATACCCTCAATGGATGTTTTTGGCTAACTATTTTAGGAGAGATTTAATAAGAGCACATTTCTTAATTTTTTATTCCAATCCTAAACAATAAGTATGTGAGCATCTTCACACATTATTGGTTCCATTGACGTCAGTGGGACTAATGCCATGAATACCTGTTTCCCAACCTTGGTGCGTATTTGGCTTGTATTCTCTTATGAATGTACATTCTGCACATCATTTATCTATCTATCTATATGTGTCTTTCTGCAGTTCTGGGCACTCGAACAAAAGTTACCAAAATGCAAACAAGAAGATATAAATCATGCCCTATTAATACAGTCCAAAATCCTCCACTGAGGGCTTACTTTACTCATTTTTAAAATCAGCAGCATTATTTGATCTGCAACAAATTGCATAAACTGCTGCTCTGCCCATGCTCCTTGACTATCAGTGTCATTGTGAATGTTTGCCCTCATCCTATGTATTGATTAGACCTTTCAGTTTTGTATTATTGGGCAATTTCATCTCCCAACTTCTCTTTCCTGGTCACTGATAAAGGTGCTAAACCAGAACCAGGTCAGACCTCATATTGATTCCTGTGTCACTCTGCTAGTCAGGTTATTGCAGGGGTTCTCAAACTGGGGGTCGGGACATGAGGGGTCGCGAGCTGTCAGCCTCCACCCCAAACCCAGCTTTGCCTCCAGCATTTATAATGGTGTTAACTATATTAAAAAGTGTTTTTAATTTATAAGGGGAGGGGTGCATTCAGAGGCTTGCTATGTGAAAGGGGGCACTGGTACAAAAGTTTGAGAACCACTGGGTTATTGCATCCAGAATTGCTAACACTTACAAATATGTTCTGTCCTCCACCTAAGCCAATGACCTTACCCAGTAGTTTGCTCCTTAAAATAAGCTGCCAACCATTTGTGATTAACCTTTTGGACAGTATTCTATTGGAAGCTTTCCTCAAATCACAGTAAATTGTGACCATTGATAATACCCCAGAACTCTTTTTGTTTCTGCCAATTTAATCAGATGGGGGAAATAATGACTTGCCAGGATAATAATAAGAGAACTGTAGATTAGGCAGGAGACTGAATTTGTAGACCTGGGTTCTAAACCCAGTTCTGTCCCTGATGTGCTGAATGACCTTGGGCAAGTTATTTACCTCAATTTCCCCATAAAAAGCAACAGAGGGTCCTGTGGCACCTTTGAGACTAACAGAAGTATTGGGAGCATAAGCTTTCGTGGGTAAGAACCTCACTTCTTCAGATGCAATTTCCCCATAGCTATCTAGTGCCCTTCATAAATGGCCTTTAGCATGTTTTTTTCTGAGTTCAAATGGAATCACAACACACCTACCAATTAGGACACCATCAGCAAGGGACTGCTTATGTCTGAAGAGAACATACTGTTTAGGCATGAATTGCTTTTCCACCCAGAGTATAGAGTATGACTCATGGACTGCAGCATCTCATCCTTCGCTGTAGGACTTTTTAAAGCTGTGGCCGCATGTGAGGTGAAACGGGTCCTGAATATTTTACCATGTTGATGTGAATATCAATGTCAGATTCAGTTTCTGGATCCTTGTCTCCCTGAAATTCACCACAGAGCAAGCATCTACCATGATTAAACAATTTCCTGGAGTGAATTCGATGGTATCATCATTTTAGAAGCTTCATTAGAAGTCTTTGAATTCTAGGCAGTGCCTTCTACAGGTCTCTCAGTAGATACGATGGCTGCAATGATGCAAAGCTGCATATCACTAATCAAGGAATCTCATAGGGTACATCTACACTGCAATTAGATACCTGTGGCTGGCTTGTGCCAGATGGCTTGGACTCATGGGGCTCATGCAGGGCTGTTTAATTGCAGTGTAGACATTCAGGCTTGGCTTGCAGCCCAAGTTCTGGGACCCTCCCACCTCGCAGGGTCCTAGAGCCCAGGCTTCAGCCCAAGCCCAAACATCTACACCACAATTAAACAGCCCCTTCGCCTGAGCCCTGCGAGCCCAGGACAGCTAGAATGGGTCAGCTGTGGGTTTTTAATTGCATTGTAGACATACCCTTGGGGCCCAAAGTTTCATGTTCCTTTTGCACTCTTGTATGGGAAAGGAATCTTTCCTAAGTTCCTAAGTGCCAAGACCTTATCAAAAACTTCACTTACTCAGGACAGAGCTGGAAGTTGTTATAAAGAGTTAGAACTTCCCCACTAGCTATGGTTAGTAGTAAGGCTACTTTACAGGATCCACTCAAGGAGCCTTCACCTATTGCCATTATGTATAGCAAAAAACACTGTTTAAACCTCTTCTAGGATTCCCCCATGTTCCCCACTAACCTGAATTCTGGTGGTGACTTTATGCTATTCTCTTTTTTTTTTGTCTGCATTGCACAGGAGGTGGGTTTCTGAAGCAGGGAGGGGAACTTCTCTGATCTGCTCTCTGGTATAATGGTTGATTGAAACAGTCCCTTTCTCCTTTGCAGGCTGCCTTTAAATGTTCTCCAAACAGTGCTCTTCCCTCCGGCACAATGTGTTGCTTTGCTCCTTTATGAAGCACAAGCTGTTTTCCACAAAGGATTTTTATTTAACACTTGAAATATAGCAACTGAGAACTCCACTGTGTCCTGGATCTGTGTTGCTTTCTTTTTCTGCAAGATGTCTGACTGCCAGTTCCTGGGTTTAAGACTCTTCTATGCATATGCATTAATTCATTGGCACACTCAGCATGGCTACTGTACACTTTGTGTGAAATAGTCTTATTTGATTGTACGTAAGGAGACAAAACTTAATCTTTTTTAAAAACAACACAGAGGTAAGCAATAAAATATGAAATGGTAAGTATGCAGGGACATGACTAGTTTGGGCTTAATGAAGGAACGGGACAGGAATGAATGGTGATGCTGTACTGCTTCCTGTGTCTGCACAGGTGCTCTGGGAGGGTGACACTATGAGTTTAAGATCATGTTTGTATTCTGTAACAGTAAAGCATAAATGTACATTACAACCATAATGTCCTCAATATCATTACAGGGTCCAGGAAAAAGTTCTTACAGTTCTAAATTTTAGTGAGAAAACTGTAGCCGGGAACCCAAGGCTTTAAAAGAAAGAACAAAAACTGATCCACCACCTCAGTTAGCTCCATTGTTAGCAGTCTCTGCAGAGCCCGACAACTTAATGGACACAAAGATTGAGCTACCTTTTCAATCTTGCAGCTGGTTCCATCCTGAAAAACGAATGAGTGTAGAGAAGCTTACACAATGATTACCTATGCTCTTATGGGATTTCAGTCTCTGGAGTATTCATTCTGGCACCAACACTAAAAATTAAAAACTCTTTCTAAAAAGAATTGAGTTAAAAATTTAAGAGCACATATTTTATACAAAGACATACTGTACTATATTCTGTAAAGGACAAAACATGCAGAGGCAGGAAATATATTTTAAGTTGCACAGTACTTGAAAAATCTTTTTATATGTTGCTGATGATCAGTTGACTAAGACACTGATAGCACACAAAATCATTCACTCACTTCATCTCCAAGCCCACAGTAGTGCATGTCCAGTACTTTCTATCTGCAGAAGATGCAGATGATAGAAGAGTAAGATGAATAAGAGACAAAACAAAGAGAGCGCATTACTAAGGCTAAGATTTTGTCATGGATATTTTTAGTAAAAGTCACAGGCAGGTCACGGGCAATAAATAGAAATTCAGAGGAGCCCATGACCTGTCCCTGACTTTTACTAAAAATTTCCCTGACAAAATGGGGAAGGAGGAGGGTCCAGCACCAGCTGCTGGGGCTCTTGAGTCTCTGTCACTGCCCGCAGTGGCTGGAAGCAGGGGGGTCCCCTTGCTGCTGGCGGCTAGGAGCTCCGGGGGACCCCCCCACTACACATAGAGGCTTGACAGCTGCTGTGGGTCCCCCCACTGTGGCTAGGTGGCTGGGGAGCTGCTGGGGGTCCCCCGCCATCCCCAGCACCTGGGGAGCTGACAACTGACAGCTCCAGCCCAGCTGCCCCAGGACTGAAGTGCAAAAGGAGGTCTCTGGAAATCACGGATTCCGTGACTTCCGTGACATAATCGTAGCCTTACTCATTACACAGCTATTTTGATTCAAATGGTTTCAAACACATGTCCTAATGTGATTAATCTTATACAAAAAGTTTTAATATGAAATGTGTTTTCCGATTCCTTTTTCTCCTATGGAACTTTTGCTAACTATTTTTAATAGGGTAAGCTGGTGAATGTAGACAATTTGAATTTGCAATATATACTATGTAGCTAGCTTGAATCTGAGAAATAGGTTCGGTTTCGTTTTAGTAAACTATATACTATACAGCATATCAGCATTAGCAATTTGCCTGACTCCTATTTAGGTTGTTATTCCAAAGGGTTAAAAATTTTCTCCTCAGCTAGCATGTTAAAATCTCCTATCATAAATTTTATCTCAAAAGTAAGTGGAAGTAGTAGAGGTGTTTTGATGTCCACTTACAGTCTGGAGCATATTAACTTTTCAAGTCCTGAGAAAGTTAGTGCCAAATTAGAGATACAGCATTTGTTTTCACTGCATAAAGTGTAAGGTTAATATTGTAACAAACACATCTTTCTGGTAGCCACCTTTCCCCCCATTCACCAAACCACTGCTTAATTAATTAAAACTGATATTGAATCATATAAGATTGTCTTAAGATTCTTTGACTAAATGAATGAATTTGATCCTTTGGCAATTGATGCTGATTCTTCAACAGCTACATAAAATAATTAATGTGTACTGGTTCAAAGTCACTTAACAGTCTTTCTGTGACTTAATACGTCTCTCTTCCAAAGCAAGATTATTCAGAATATTATAATGGCGACTGCTGCAGGAAACTAGGCTAGCCACCAGAAGTCAATAGACTCCAACAGTTACTTTAATATTTCAGTAACAAATACACAGAAAAAAAAGAACAAGAAGCAAGATGGTGTCACTAACAATACCACTCAGCACTAAACACCCAGTCAGCCGAGGTTTGCAATGTACTAAATAAGTTGTTACTTAGCTAACCTTTATTTTAAAAATGTGTATTAGTGCAACTACAATTTGCTTTAGATTGAATTTTCAAGACTTAAAATTGCTATTTTTTCATCTCATCATCCAGAAGGAATTAAAGACCTTCATAGAATCATAGAACTGGAAGGGACCTCGAGAGGTCAACTAGTCCAGTCCCCTGCACTTGTGGCAGGACTAATTATCTAGACCATGCCTGACAGGTGTTTGTCTAACCTGCTCTTAAAAATCTCCAATGACGGAGATACCACAACATCCCTAGGCAATTTTTCCAGCACTTAACCACCCTGACAGTTAGGAAGTTTTTTCCTAACATCCAACCTAAATGCCCCTTGCTGCAATTTAAGCCCATTGCATCTTGACGTATCCTCAGAGGTTAAGAAAAACAAATGTTCTTCTTCCTCCTTGTAAGTTTTTTGCTTGGGTGGCCAGAAAGCCAGAGCCGGCCCTGATAGCACATTAATTTTGTTTAAAAATGAATTTTAAGGAGACCTTGTGGCAAGAAGGCAGAAGCTCAGAAAATCATCAGGTAGGTGAATCTGCACGTTGGCTGTTCCGAACTTTTGTCAAAGATCACAAACACAGCTTTGAAAATGAAGCCTTTGAAAGCAAAAAGGAAATCTTTGTAACTGATCCTGTTTTGTGACAATATGTGCATGCTTATATATATATATATAGCTACAAAATACCTGCTCAGAACTGTACCAATTATAGATTGCCATAGCACACTAGTAGCTTTGTTTCATGCTGCATCAATCTGTTCCTCCACCTCATCACTCCTTTATAGTCCACTTTTCTGAGTGCTGTAACTACTGAGTAGGTGGTGACATTCATCCACAGTCTTCAGTAGGGGGCCGTGCAGAACTACACTTCCCCAGGGCACCTTGGGGAGGTTTGTGCCTCAAGTGAAGTGTGCAAGTTGCCTACTTGTTATAGTGCAGCCTGCTTTTCCTTCACCCAAGCATGAGTGCTCAGCTCTTCTGAGGAGGACAAGGACACGGCAAGCCTTTTCTTTCCCCCCTTTGGAACAAAGAGCACCTCAGAGTACAGGGGGAAAAAAGAGTCCCATTGTCTCCCCCAAGCACAGGGGCTGCTTATTAGCCCCAGGCCTTTGTGTAGGATCCACGGAGTGGGGAGAGATGCAAGACTCAAACCTCCATTTTGAGCACCTAACCGCTGGCCCTAAGCCATGATGGCTCTACTACCTGGTGTACTTAGGTAAAACATCTTTTTTTAAGGGAAAGTACATTGAAGAGGGGGAGTAATAATCAGTATTAATCTAGCAAATTAATTAACCAAACACTGGAATAAAACATGATGATGTTTATAAGTTCTATTTATAGGGTACTCACAAACTATATGTAAAAAGTATATTTTAACAGCTCTTCAGTGCTTTTAAGCAGGGCCAGCTCCAGGCACCAGCTTGTCAAGCAGGTGCTTGGGGCGGCCGCTCCAGAGAGGGGAGGCACATCCAGCTATTCGGCGGCAATTCAGAAGACAGTCTCTCACTCCGCCTCGGAGCGAAGGACCTCTCGCCGAATTGCCACCGCAGATCGCGATCGTGATTGCGGCGTTTTTTGGGGTTCTTTTTGTTTTGTTTTTTTGTTTGGCTGCTTGAGGTGGCTAAAACCCAGGAGCCAGCCCTGCTTTTAAGTACCAGTCTGTTTAATCAAATATAAAATTATTCAGTCTGTTCAAAGCAGTTCTGTGTCAAGGTGATTAGACAGATTGAAAGTAAAACCTGTGAGGTACCATAAAACTGAAAAAGGTGTACTAAACTCAGCTCCATCTTTATTGCCGTGCAACCAAACCCTGCTGCTCAGGCAAAATGACTAACTAGTTAAAGACCTTTTGGATAATGGCTCCACTGAAACAAAAAGCTCCTGCATAGTATGCGTGTTGTACTCTAGAGGGCACTATAACAACTTCAATACATTAAAAAACCAGCCTTCAAGAAAGCAGCTTTTGTGCACTGCCTTTGACTCAGTTAATGCTATTTTATGAAAAACGTTTCTAAAGCACCGTGACGTTCTGTGGATAGCTGAGTCAATCCAGTTACAGAAGATTACTGATACATCTATTAGTTAAGACAGTAACAATTCTAGAGCTATTAGCAGCTGGATCATTAAATGAATAATCCCCCCGCATAACTCATTACACAATGATATAACCCCAGCATCAGAAGAATGACACATCACAACCCTTTCCCAAGGTTCTTAAACAGAAAATCCATCTAGTAACATGAAAATTCAGATTTTGTATTAAATGCTGCATACATTCATTATATGCAGAAAGTGGTGGTTTCTAGTGAGCTGTTTTTATTGGCTATCTTATAAACCTTAGATTAATCCTAAGTGCTGTCTCTACCTTCGTATATCAAAAATACAAAAACATTTCTTCCAAACTCAATTCTATATCACAAGTTAAGAGGCAGATCTCTTCCCTCCTCCCCTCCCACTCACAGAAGTTTTAGTAAATCTCAGTCTCTAGTATGCAAAATTCCTATGATTTCAATTAGTTAGATCCCCACAAACGCTGATTGATTTAGACCTTCTGGATAAGTTAGAATGATTTTGATCATAATTTGTGGGATGCATATGACAGAGAGGTACAATGGTCATTTAAAATTATGGCTCCCCAGCCTACTCATCATCCTACATCTATTTAAATCTTGATTAGAAATGATCATTTGGGCAGTGGGAAGTGTTCAGTTAGAGGTGAAAGAACAGGTTAAAATATACTTGAGATGATGAAATAAACTCAAGAGACATGCTTAGCAATTTACCTTTCCATTGCCATTACCTAGATCTTTTAGAAGTTGGCTTTATACCCTAATAGCAATGTATACTTTGACATTAAGAATCTCAAGTAAAGAAGAATTCATCTTAGTAATATGATAAAACACCAGTTATTTCTGGCAGCAGCTATTTCTGGCATAGATACTGGCTCACTCACTGACAAGAGTCAAGGTGTTTTCTTTAAGCAAATGGTTTCTTTACAAGTGTGAAAATAAAAGGATGAGAGAGGCACCTTCTTTCTCCATTCCCAGAGCAAAATAGGTTTAGACAACAAGCCACTCTTCTTCTGCAGCCCATTCTCATCAGGGATGTATTTTAGCTAGGTACACCTAGAATCATCCACTTAAGGATATCAAACATGTACACAGTGGCCTTGGATCCTCTGGCACGAACACTTACAAATTATGGGCCTGATCTTGAGCCCATTGACGTAAATGAGAATCTTTCTACCAACACCAGTGGGCTTGGGATAAGGACCTACCGGCCTTATTCTGTCCTCAACAGCATTTATTTCCCATGCATCTGAAGGGCATTACTACCTTCCCACTCATATACTGACAGGCATCACTTTGTCACTAAAATGCACCAGTTTTGGGGTAGCTAGGCGGGGGGGAGGAGTTATGCTAAGAATACTAAATAATGAAAGGAGGAGAAATTTTGGCCAAGACAGTGAGATTTTTAGCAACTATGCAGCGAATGTAGATCCAAAGCCACCTAATTGAACGTCTTTTTGTGCAGTCAGCCACTAACTACACACATCACCTGAGTGACCCACTGGACCCACAAACCTTTTCTTTAAACGCATCTGCAAAGAGCTCAGATTTTAAAGGCTAACAGAATAAGGTGGTAGATGACTGAAAACATTCTAACATCTGAATAAAAAAATGGATATGTTGTAATGTAATTTCATTTTTTTTAATTATGTGAACACTCCAAAGATGTCACTCCAAAGCGAAAGTTAATTTTAATTTATTTTTCCCAAACAGCAGAATTTAGACATTTATCTAGATATGTAATGATAGGAAACTCAACTTAATACAAAAGACAGAGCTGGAGATGTGTATGTCCTTAGATACAACTCTACCCCGATATAACGCGACCCGATATAACACGAATTCTGATATAACGTGGTAAAGCAGTGCTCTGGGGGGGGGCGGGAGAGGGAGCGGGGCTGCGCACTGCGGCGGATCAAAGCAAGTTCGATATAACGTGGTTTCACCTATAACGTGGTAAGATTTTGGGGCTCCCGAGGACAGCATTATATCGAGGTAGAGGTGTAATTATGACTACAAATGAGCCTGTCACTCTCTCATTTGTTTTAACAGTACAACCCATATTCTGTTTGTATGGCAGCTATCATCTAAATATACATAAGACAAACATTAATAAAATGGATAGTATTGTTTTATAGAGAGCTATCTCAAGAATTCAAGGGAAACAGTCTTCCCTGAAATATGCAACTCACTTGGTCCTTGATCCAAAGCTCATTAAAGCAGTCTTTCCACTGACTTCAGTGGACTTTGGATCAGATCCTCCACATGAAATTATGTATAAATATTTACCAGAGATTATTGCACTTTAGCATTTTAGGGCCCAACTCTCCATGAAATTAAACTGGTGAAATTCCAGTGAATCATATCAACAGCATGCCTGATTCTTTTTTAAATTATATTATCTAGTCAATGTGTCTCTATCTGGAGAAAATGACAATAATAATGGGCTAATCCCTTGTGTGCACCTAAAGTGTCGAAGAGCCCCTCTTCTCCCCAAGCTAATAATGTCAGGAAAACTGTACTCCAGAAAGGCCTCTGGTTTCAAATTGCTTTTTGATTATTATTGGAAACAGAGTCTGTTTTTTAAGTTTCCTTGTCTTCTTTGTGATTGTCATCTTATGTAGGGGAAACTAAAATATGACTTTGAAATGCAATAGTAAAACAAACAAATGGTGAAAGCAATCCCTCTGTAAACTGACTAGTCTGTTTCACTTGTGGTTCTAATGCAATAGCACAAAAGGAATAATGGTAGGGGTTTACTTAAATCCAAGAATAGGCTTTCACTTATTTTTTTTTAAGAGAGTCTATTTAAAAATCCCTCTGACAGGAGAGCCAAAATTAGGAGTCTAAAACTAACAGCATCTATTTAAAATAGAAAGTTATGTTTGGAAAAAATATCCTCCAGCGGTATGGAAGCTGTATGCCTACCACATTCCCTCCAGAGAAAAACAGTGTTTCGAGTAAAGAGACAGTGAAATCTTAATAGGAGGTAGATTACACTTCATTGGGTATTGTAACTATAGGGTTTTGCTGCATCTGAAGATCTGGCACAATTTTCCTTATATTTCTAGATTACCTTCAGACATGTTTATTGTCTATTGCAGGATATTCAAACACTGTGATCTGAACAATGTTTATTCAAGATGATAATTCAGTTGGCTGATTTTAAAATATATGTCTAAAAAAACCTCAGATGCACCTCTCACCAGCTACAATGCCCCTATAAGGAAAGTATAGGTGCATTCTTAATAAACAAAACTGGGATTAAACAATGTCTTATTTTACAGTTTTTTCATTTTTATAAAATCCATCATATTCTAATTAAACCAGTCCTTTCAATCACATACTCTACAACAGTGATATCTTAAGTAATCTATAATATAGTGACATGAGACAGGTTTATTTCTAATTCATCTAGGTGGGGGGAGGGATAGCTCAGTGGTTTGAGCATTGGCCTGCTAAATCCAGGATTGTGAGTTCAATCCTTAAGGGGACCATTGAGGAATCTAGGGCAAAAACCTGTCTGGGGATTGGTTCCCCCTTTGAGAAGGGGGTTGGACTAGATGACCTCCTGAGATCCCTTCCAAACCCTGCTTGCCTATGATTCTAAGGCTGTATATACATTGTTTCCATTTCAGCTCAGATTTCCTTTTCTTTTTAAATAAAAAGCATCCTGTGGCATCTGTATTAGACTGAGATACTTTATAGAATAAAGTCTAGCTCAGCACAGAGGATAATTTATAATGTAGAGCCCACGTGGTAGTCCTTACGTGCACCTGACAGAGACAGTAGGAGTTGGGCGTCAAGAGAGGGTGGTTCAGAACTCTAATCAGAGGCACTATTGCCTTAGCATAGTCTGATAGAAAAATACTTTGAAGTGATGCAAAAAAACAACATCTCACAAGCAGAGTAAATTATGCATTGAGAAATCCACAAGACATGCATATGGAAATATAGCTCAGCCTCTTTATATTGTTTTAACCAAGAGATTTAGCTGATTATAGACTGGGATTTACTGCATAGATTTTATTTTCTTATACAGAGATTCACTGAGCTGTAACAAATCATAGAGGAGAGTCCCTAGAAACTAGTTTGCTGGTGGTAGTCTTGTAGGATTAGTGAACTCCATTGACAAGTTCGCTGAGAGATCAGGGTAGTGCCTCTGTTCAGAATTCTTACAGTAGGTGTCAGCTCACACAAACAACACAGATTTAACGTGTCAAGTTATTTATTTGAAACTAGGCCTATATGCACACTGGGAGAAATGAAAAGTGTGATACTCTACTAAAGCTGCTTGATGTTGCAAGTAACAGTCAATACAAAATTCTCACTCTTTCAAAACTTTCACTTAGATTCTTACAGAAATATTAGGGAGTTGTGGGTTTTTTTTAATTTGTTGCCTTGTACCAAAATGGGACAAGGAAAACAACTGGCTCAAATGAGATTTTAAAACTATTTTTTAAAGTCAGCAGGAGCAATGTGTACATAAAGGACTTCCAGATTGACCATTAATACAGACCAGAATATACATTACATAAAATAGGGTGGTTTAATAGTATTTTATTTATATTCTAATAGTGCGCTCAAAGTTCTAAGTGCTGCAAGTACACATGGGGGAAATATTGCCTTGCCCTAAATAGTTTGCATGAAGGGGCATGACCTCTTAAAAAATAAATATATTGCAATGATAAGTAGAACTCCTTTGATGCATGTCCTCTATTTCAGAAATCAGTCCCCTATCCCAACTCGATCTACAAATGGACTGGAATTGCAAATTGCATGCTAATATACATTGTCTACAATCATGACATGTTGGCACAGCACACTACCAGCAGCAATGGGTCCTAGTAGGTAAATAATTAAATTCAGAACCCCCAGCAACCTAATAGGCAGGAAGCCCAGTAACTGTAGCAGATAAAAACACATAGCTAATTATCAACTGAATGGAATTCTGTCAAGGAAGAGAGCTGATGGGCATAACATTTCTAACTGCTGCAGTATCAATGTGAGCATCAGTATCACCGGCTTTGCTGCAAACATACTCGTAACCAGGTGATGTGTGATGAAACTTTGTCAAGAATACTTTTTTTTAAGGCAGATTCAATGTCTATTGAAAAGCCTTCCAATCACCAATCTTACTACTCTGAAATTGGTCTAGAATGATATAGTTTCCCACTGATGCCTCAAGAACAGTTGTGACAATAATTTAAAAAAAAGTTAACTAGTTTGCACAAGTTTTATCTGATAATAGTTATCAGGTTCTAAGTGATTGGAGTGGTGTTCCCACATGCCTTATGTTTCTAGTAATAAGCCATTAAGGAGACATATACTATAAGAGTGAAATATTAGTTCAAGAGATTGCCTAGTAATAATGCTTTGTCCCATAACATGACAGCTCAGTCTGATCCCAAAAGAAATTGGGAGTAGGCAATACAATTATCTCCATCACTCTAGAAAGACCTCTTTGGTTGTCCTACAAATGATAGTGGGCTCAGAAGGATACTTAGCCAGCCTCCATTTTATATAACAAATGGCTGTGTGTGTGTGTGTGTGTGTATACACACAAATACAGACACACACTTTATTATTTTATAAAAATAAAAAAGGAGGAAAAAACAGAATCTGTGTCAGAAGAAGAGGGGTTCTCTGTGCTTAATGTTCCAGTCTCTCTTTTCACCTTACCCAAGTAGTACTAGCGCCTCTGCAGAGAAGCTTAAGGGAAAACACGTCCTGGTTGAAAAAAGTTGACATCCTGGAACCCACAAAATTTCCAAACAGCTGTAATAGCTTTATAAAACTCGCCACCCTCGCAAATAAGACTAGAATGAAAAACAACTGACCTCATTCCAGATGAGGTCTATCTGGAAAAAAGCAGATAACTCCAATCATTACCAAAGCTAACTGGTCAAACATTAGAGATTTAAAATAAGAAAAGTTGATTGTGGCTAAAAATACCTAAACTTTATTTCCAGACCTAATAAACCACAGCTGCATACCTACCCCTCTGTGGCAAAAATATGATCTCACTGCCATCTTCATTATGCTTGTTTTGACAGACTATTGCAGAACTCTGATTCTTCAGTACTAGATCTATTCAAGAGTATTTATAGGTTTCTTCCACCCCCTCATCCCCTCTTTTTCTCTAGCAGGGCAGGATCTCCAAAGGATGATTAACAGGTATAGAAAACATAGGCATACTTACAACTAATTACAGCTGTTTGTAGGTTGCCAACCTTATGGGTTTGTGGAGAGTTTTTCTAGTACTAACAGTTTTGCGAAGGAGCCATTGATCGAGTTGGGGGAGGGGGCTAGTGAAGAACAAGTGATACTGAAATACTAGGGAAAGCATCTTCATTGAGTGATTAGTGCTGCACTTTTTGCAGCCATATAAGCTGAAAATACAAAAGAGGTGCTAAGACGGTTTTGGTGAGTTTGCAATTAGCAGATCCCACTCCCAGATTCAGCTGCTGCATGCTAAACAAAGTGCCATGATCAGAATCCAAATGCAAAGTAAAAAAGGCTCCTAATAGCTGGAGTTTCAAAACAGCAGAAGAAAAACAATAGGAATATAGCTTCGTGCTATCAGATTACACTGCTCTACAGCCAAAATGCTTCTGAAATTAATGTAATCAAACTTTACTAATTCTGGGTCACTGAGAACAAAAATGATGCTTAAAATTGTTGATTGGCTCTAGTTTTCAAGATATGCTATTGGGTCAGTATATACGACCCTTGACTTGGGAATGGCGGAGGATAAGTGAGTTATAAAGGGAAGGGATCTCAATTTAAACCAGAAATGACTAAAATACATCTTTGACTGGATCTATGAATAAATCTATGACTGGGTTTGGACAGTACTTGCTTTTTAGGCAAAACAATGAATGATGCAATCTGAAGCTGGTATTGCGTCATACATGATATGAATTGTATCATGTTATTCCTAGAAGTCATGGATGATGCAATCATAACGAAGCTTACATCACTCTGCTGAACAAATTGCCCTATATCAGCTCTAGAAATCATACAGTGTCGTGCTCTCTTATTTGTCAGTGTTTGATTTTGCAAAGGGACACATTTCTGTTTAGCCAAAGTGAGCAGAGATGCCTCGTACTTGTGTGAACAGTGCAGATAACTTCTGCTATGTTTGTGGTGAAGTGACTTTTGCATCACAAAAGCGCAGTATAACCACTATGGTTAAGAAAGCCTATCACCTTTTTATTTTGGCTGCAAAATTGGAGATCAGGACAAGAGGTGGGCCCCACACATATGCTGCAACACTTGTGCAACAAATCTCTGCCACTGGTTGAACAGGAAAAGGAAATCTATGCCTTTTGCAGTGCCAATGATTTGGAGAGAGCCAACAGATCATACCAGCAATTGTTACTTCTGCATGGTGCCTCCAGTTGGGAAAGGTGTGTCAAAGAAGAAAAAGTGGACTGTGCATTATCCAAACATTCCATCAGCTATACGCCCAGTACCCCACGGAGAAGGACTGCCGGTTCCTGATGCACCAGAATCATTCTCACTTGAGTCAGACGAGGAAGAGGAAGAGGATGAAACTTCTGGTCCTGAACCATCAATATCACAGGACCCACATTTTCTCCCATCCTCCTCCTCTGAACCACACCTCATAACACAAGGTGAACTGAATGACCTTGTCAGGGATTTGGAACTACCCAAGAGTAAGGCAGAGCTGTTGGGCTCCAGACTACAGCAGTGGAATCTCCTGGCAGGTGATGTTAGGGTTTCCATGTTCCGTGACCGTCAAAAGGATCTTGTCCCATTCTTCTTCATGGAAGGTGATCTTGTAGCCTGCAACAACATCGATGGTGTGATGCAACCCTCAACATCATTAATGATCCAGATGAGTGGAGACTGTTCATTGATTCATCGAAGACGAGTCTTAAAGCTGTTTTACTGCATAATGGCAATGTTTTGCCATCAATTCCAGTTGGTCATGCAGTCCATGTGAAGGAAACCTATGACAACATGAAATAACTTTTGAGGTGCATAAACTATGACCAACATCAGTGGCAGCTTTGTGGCGATTTGAAGGTTGCTGCTCTCTTGCTTGGTCTGCAGACTGGATACACAAAGTACTGCTGTTTTCTCTGCGAATGGGATAGTCGTGCAAGAGATTCCCACTACATCAAGAAAGATTGGCCACTCCGACAGTCATTGGAGCCTGGGAGGAAAAGTGTTCAGCATCAACCACTTGTTGAAACAAGGAAGATTTTGTTACCACCCTTACACATCAAGCTGGGTCTGATGAAGAACTTTGTCAAGGCCATTGACAAAACACAAGCAGCTTTCAAGTACCTCCATGGAAAATTTCCAAGGTTAAGTGAAGCTAAGATAAAGGAAGGTGTCTTTGTTGGTCCTCAGATTCGTGAACTTCTTTGAGATGATGCATTTGACCATGCACTGTGTGGCAAGGAAAAGACGGCACGGAAAGCCTTCCAGTTAGTGGCAATAAATTTTCTCGGAAAGAACAAGGCAGACAACTACAGGTTGTTGGTGGAAAACCTCTTCAAGGCATACAAAAGCCTTGGTTGCAACATGTCACTAAAGCTACATTATTTACACTCTCATCTAGATTTTTTTTCCACCGAACTGCGGAGCAGTGAGCGACAAGCACGGCGAGCGATTTCACCAGGACATTGCAACAATGGAGAAATGCTATCAGGGCAAATGGAGCCCATCAATGCTTGCAGACTATTGCTGGACAGTGACAAGAGATGCTCCATTTAATGAATACAAGAGACAAGCCAAGAATCGCCGAGTAGACACTGAATAGGACTAAACTATGTACAGAACAGTTTTTTGCCTTTTGTTTCATAATAAATTTTATTTATATAACCCTTTTGCTGATTTTTAAAGTGTTACATAAACAGGACAGGTGAAATATTATCATGTAAAGCAACCATAAACACATGAAAAGACCTAGGTTTACAATTTATGATTAAAACTCTACTATCTACACAATATACATAGACATAAAATGTAAAAACTTAAATATCTTAGAAACAGTGGCCAATCAGTTGTTTTAATTGTCGTATTTGAATTCAGCACATCAAAATACATAATAAATAGCACATTTTATCTCTGAAGCAGACGACTTCTCAAAAATTGTAGACCAGTGTTATCAGAGAGGGAGGACTATGTATGTAGTGATCAGATCTGCTCTGCATCCTGCTCTGTTGTGGTTTTAAACTTCTTGATGCAATATTTATAAGGATTTAATGGCATTGCCTGTCTTTTCACAGCAATCAGCGTATCTTAATTGACATGGCTACACTTCATAAAGTTCGTGACCCCTGTGATGCCCATGAGAAAACTGAATCCACTGCCTAGTACCAATATCTCTGAACATCAGCTAGCTGTGAAACAGCCATCCACTTTAAAACAAAAAAACAAAAAAAAATCAAGACAAGACAATCACTTAAGAGTTGAGATTCAAGGACTATCTCATCTGACTAGAGAAGAATACCAGGAAAAATAACACTGTTGGTCAGAACTGAATAGAGCTGACTGATGGAAAACAGGCAAACCATCAACAAATCATCAGCAGCTTTGGGACGGAATTCTTAAGTTTGCCAAAATTGTGCTGTTATCCATGTCTAAAACTGGTAACACCTAAAGAATATTTTACTGTTGCTGCATGTGTCTATAAGTGTGCTAAATAGTAATAGAAGTGGCACAGTATCGTCATTAACACAACCTTCTTGTCAGTTTTTATGGCACAGAGTTGAAGGTGAAATACGTCTAACTCACAAAGAAATGAACGCACAGCCAGTAACACGTCTCCAGGAGTCTTTTAATGTGTATTTTTTTTTAAATTATAGAAAAACTTCAAGAGGTGAAAAGTAATTTTAACTGAGTGTATATATATGGGGAAACAGTTCATCAAAAATAGTTGAAAGTAATGAAATATAATAAATCTCATTGTCACAATAAAATTTCAAAGAAATGTAACTGTGTTGCACACCTAAAATTTCCAGCTGTGTACATAATAGGGCATTTTAGCAGTCACTACAAGTAGCACTTAACAGCTATAAAACTACTGCAAGTCTAAACAGTCAAAATCATAATCCTTTTCACTTCTAGAGTGCATTTCGTCCAAGAGACCCAGAGCACTTTTCCAACATAAATTTAGCCTCACAACAATCCTGTACAAGCCCCAAGCCACTGCTACTGAAATAGAAATAAAATTGAAGTGCAAATGGGATCACAAATAAAGGGAAGGGTTCCCATCTGTTTAAGCACAAAAACCACACATACAATATACTTTGCTGCTTAATTAAGCACCTAACCTTGAATGATATATTTGGATGTGCAAGAAATTATGATTTACTTAAAAGCATTCCATGCTTTGTCCTCCATTTCCTAAAGATTGAATTACTGAAGGATCTGTTTGATACACCATTTGGAAATTTTCTCATGTCCTTTTTATTAGAAAAGTGACAGAATATGTCAAAACAAAAACAACCCCCCCAAATTAAGCATCATAGAATGAAAAAGCAGTAACATTATATCACATAGAACATTAAATATTACATACCTAACAAACCAACCTTTATCTTACTTCGATCCACTAATAACAAGGGAACAAGCAATCACTGCTAAGACCCTTACTGATGACTAAGGGAGGATATGATAAAGGTCTATAAAATCATGAATGGCGTGGAAAAAGTGAATAAAGAAGTGTTATTTAACCTTTCACACAATACAAAAACCAGGGGTCACCTGATGAAATTAACAGGCAGCAGGTTTAATATAAACAAGAGGAAGTACTTTTTCACAAAATGCACAATTAATCTGTGGAACTCATTGCCAAGAGATGTTGCAATGGTATAACTAGGTTAAAAAAAGAAATGGCTAAGTTCATGGAGGACACGTCCATCAATGGCTATTAGCCAAGAGGGTCAGGGATGTAACCCCATGCTTGGGGCAACCTGAAACCTCTGACTGCCATACACCAGGAGGTGAAGACAAGACTGGATCACTTCAACTGCCCTGTTTTGTACATGCCCCATGAAGCTCTGGTACTGGCCACTGTCGGAAGTCAGAATAGTGGGCTAGATGAACAATTGCTGTGACCCAGTATGGCAGTTATGTTTTAATTAGAGGAGACATGAATATTTAGGAGCAATAGGATTGAGCAGAAGAGGAGAGGAAAGACAGACCTGGCTCACCCCCCTGGTGGATATCTGGAACTGATGGCAGTGATATGCTTCTGGAGGAGTTGGCCTTTTCATATGCTGCCTCAGACACATACTTCAGTAAGTCATACTGCGCTGTATTAAAGGCTGGGGGTGGGGCTATTGAAGGCCTGCCTTGGCCTCAAAGTGGTGCAGTACCACTACCCCCAGCACATTCTCTGAATGAAATGTTTTAAGTACTTTTACCTATTCCCTCACATGCATTACTTCCCTTCTTCTGGAACTCCTGCTCAGGCTCCAGAAAGCTCACCATCATCCACTTATTTTCCATGCACTCCACCTCTCATCCGCATTGAAAACTGAACATCTTCCCCGGACTCCATGACTATGACTACCTTCTCTATTTACACCCCCTTCTCCTAACCTTAAAGTCTTTGGTATTGGCACTGGACTCTTCTATTCCCCCTCTGATTGATCATCACTGTTCTCCCTTCTCCTCTTTTCTCATTGAAAAGCCACATACAAGATCAGAATATTCTTCCCCAACTCCTTCTGCATGGCAATCAACTATCATCCTGTAGAATCTGCCTCCAACATCTTCTCTGGCTTGGCTCCCCCCCCACCCTTCTCCTTTGTGGGACTGGTAATCCTGTGGGGATGACTAAATTAGCTTTTTTCTTATACAGTCCACAAATCCTGAAAGGAATACCTCCATGTTATAAACCTGGATACTGTACATTGAGAAATCCAGACCTTAAAAAAATAAATTAATTTCCACAGAGGCCATTAATCTAGATTAACTCATCTCTGGATTTCAAAAAATCCCTTTCAGCCTATACCCACATCCGAAGAGATACAAAGAGCTTCTGATCCATCTCTCTACAAATGAGCCCACCCACAGTTCCTTAGCAGGATACATTAAAGCATATTCTAAACGTAGCTCCTTGGCACTGCTAAAGCACAAGTGTCCATTTGCAGGTGCAAAAGAAATTGCCATTGTATAATTAAAATAGAAGGAAATCTGAGCCTCATCCAACATGAGCCATCTGGCTAATCATGCTGTTTTTCAAATGTTGTATCACTCCCTCTGCATGGAGCATGTATGTGTTATATTCATAGTCCTCGGCCCTTTTCTTGCACCTGCTGCTTAACTGTGATGACACTGGGAATGGTCACTTTCAGAGAACAGAAAAACACCCTATTTACCTTTCACTGGGAAGAATCTAAGGCCAGGTCTCCACTAACAAGTTTGGTCAACCCAGTTACGTTGCTCTGGGGTGTGAAAAATCCACACCCTTGGGAAACAGAGTTAAGCCGAACAACTTCCCAGTGTAGGCAGCACTAGCTACCACCTCTTGGGGAGGTAGACTAAGAACAGTGACAGAAGAAACCATCCCATCACTGCAGTGAGCGTCTGCCCTGAAGTGCTACAATGGCGCAGCTGTGCTGCTGTAGTGGTTTAAGGGTAGATACAAACTTCCATGCTTTTGCAAATTTAATCAGATCTATCATCTATATACATGGATAATTCAGCTGCAGTTTGGATGCACTCTTGTCACCAACCCTACTGCCTCACAACACTCTGGCATTTTCTTGAAAGTTGCCCATGTAAATATTGACTAACTCCAATCTTGCTTAGCTTGTGAAAACGGATGATCCCACAGACAGAGGTAGCAAGGCTGCAGGATGAATCAAGCTAAGTCAAAGTATCAGATCAGTTGAATAGGAGGTTCACCTTCCTCCTCAATATTTTATTTCAAATATGGAATCTATTATCCAGTTCATCTATTAAGCAAAGTGAGAACCCACACCAGACTTTGGGCTGTGCCTCTTAAGAAATGGAGCACAGAAGGCACAAACCATAACTGAGGGAGGGAATGCCCTTTTAGTACCTCCTGGATTCAGAACAGAGGCTACTCTAACCTATGGTGGTTGCCCACAGCCTAGAACAGCCAGAGTGCAAAGTGCTCCAACCACTCCCCTTCTAATCTCCAGTTACTCCTCCATTAGACCCAGGGGATGCATGGGGGCGGCGGGGCACTGGAGGATTGCCTGTGCCATCCTGTCACTACCACTGTCCTGAGACCATTTCTCAGGGGCCAGCAAAGCCAGTTTTGCAGCCTTTTCCACATGCTGAACCTGCATAAAAATGCGACAGCTGAACCTTGAATCAACCCCTGCTTATCTCTAACACTCACCACTCCATCCCTTACTGAAACAATAGGGCTATGAGGGGGGTTACATGTAATGCAGTACCACTGCATCAGATAGCACTGTCATGATATCATGACTGTGATTACTCCCCTCAGAGGGTAGCAGGCTTACATGGCCATGTAATTCCAGTTTAACCATGACACAGCCACTTCTGAAAGAAAAATCTCTCTAGAAATAAGGAGCAGCATCTACAACAGGCAGTTGTTGAGGTAGATTTGGACTGGCTGAAACCCTAAGGCTGCTGGCAAAACTATAAACTGTGAGAACAATATCATGATGGAAACTGAAACTTTGGTAATGTTCAGAAACTTAAGTATAAAGATCTGTGAGTGAACTGGAAAGTTTCTTTAACTTTTGATTATTAATTCATTTCAGGCTTATCACCTGTGATGTAAAAGGAAAGAACTAGGTGCACAATTAGTGAAGCGCCTCTACTGACATACAAAAAGCAAGTGATGAATTATACGTGAAATGTTGGCACTCTTGCAATCGAGGGAGTTTGTCATTGACTCCAGTAGGGCCAGGCTTTCACCCTGTGTGTTTATACGTTCCGCCATTTGCTCTCACAAGTATCAACATTGCATGTCCACAAACAGATCATATTTTGAAATTTTCTCTAATATTATTTGTATTACTATATGTTGGATCTGAAATACCTCAAATCCACTATACCTGTGCGTAATGGGAACATACCTTCTATGTACAGTGCCTAGCAGTGGAAGAATCCACCGTGGTAGTAGTTGTATGAACTGTAGAGATGTGTACTCTTGAAATCACTTATGCATGTTTGAAAATCCCACCCTATATAGGCTTCTGTTTAAAATTTAATTAATTAAATTTAAAAAAATTGGCTAAATTTCAGCCAACCCCACAACATAAGCCTGGATCCTATAGTCTTTTCTCATAGAAATTGCCTGTTGACTTCAACAGTGTATGTAGGGGTTGAAGATGAACAGACTCAATGGCTGCTCCTCTCCCATAACCATCTAACTTTTTACAAGACACTTTTGTTTCTATAAATCAAACAGAAGCATTGAAATTATTTTTTCTTCTCATCTGACAAATGCAGTTTTCCCCATAACTGTCACGAAAGCTAATAAAACATGACTGACTTTACCACACAACATACTCTCAGCAGGATCCATCAGCCTGGGACTTTATAAATATGGATTTCGAACAAGAAAAAAGGGAAATAGACACTTCTGGGAGCATGCTCTGTAAGCTTGTTGTGGTTTATAACCAGGTCAGGTGTAAAAAAGTCAAGCCAAAAACTCCCATAAAATAATAGATATAAAACACACCATTTAGATAGATTTTATTGGCCTATACGTATTTGAATGAAAGGTCCCAGCTACAACAGTTACTATACATGCCTAAATGAAACTAAAAAAGTATTAGCTGAATGGTTTTGCAATGTCCTGGAAAAGCCCCATCAGTGGGCCAAATTCTGATAATGTAAATGAACACAACTCCATTGAATTCAATGAGTTTCACCCTTTCGCATCAGCAGAGAATATGTTCCAAAGTCTGGCCATGATTTTGGAATAGCCAAAGCAGAGAAACCCTCCAAATAATGAATTCCAAGTTTTACATGTTTCATGCAAGACTTGGGATAGAATACATGGGAGTGAGCGTTAATTAATTTGAATTACAGTATGTATCAGTCCAAGGTTGGATGTATTCAATAAAGTTGTTACCTCTTTACATTTATAGTGAGTTTGTGATTCTGAGCCTTTTACACCTAATTCTTTAGTGCTGTGCTCACTATAAACATGAAGCAGTTGCACAAACAATTGGGCTCTTTGTGTATTAACAGCAGACTCCCAGTGATCTGTGATAAATCAATCGTGGGACTAATCCTGCTGCTTCTCAGCATGTGAAATTCTCTGTGAAGGCATGTTGCCAAAGGGTGTCCCTGAGAGTGTGGCTCAAACAGAGATGTGCTGCCAACAATAGCACCAACCACAAGTGTTCAAAAGTTAGGCCCTCCAAAATCATGAGAACAGTTTTAAAGTTGTGAGGCTTTTTTAAAAAGTTGTGTTGTTATTTGCCTTCTGGTTTTTCATTGCAATCATGAAGGCTAGAAACCTACCATTTCTATAAGTGAAAGTGGGGATTCGCATATGATCACCTGATTCCAGGAGCTGGGGTTTTAAGAAAAAACAACAAATATTGTGAGGCTTGTGATAAAATCTGAAGAACTGGTAACTCTATGCCAAGGAGCCAGAGAGGCCATGAGGAAGTAGAACTGGTTCAGAGGCAAAGAGCTTTATCACTGATGGCCTTTGCCCTGATCCTCAATAGCCTATTTTCCGGGGGTGGTTTACTGGTAAGCCTGCCAAAAATCTTCACAGTAAAAGCCAGACAATTTCTAAAATGCATTAAAGGGGGTAGAGATAGGAGAAAGAGATGAAGAGAAAGAGGGGGGAGGAAGAGATAGGGGCCAAGTGGAGGAGCAGCTGCTGGCCTGCCTATTAACCAATCCAGAACCCCTTCATTCCATTGATTTCTGACCTCAATATCCCACAATTAGTGAACTTTCAGCTCCTCAGGCCACTCCCACGAAAGCAATTTGTCTTTTAGCTCCCCCACCCATGAAAATGGTTTTCTGGTGTTCTCACCTAGCGCCACCATTTCAAATCCTCCCACACCTCAGGATTTCATTCTTAACCCCCCTTGTCTCATCCCAGTATTTAATTATCTACTTTCCCCACACATGTTTAATTCTCTACCCTTGTATTTAACTAGCAATCCTCCTCCCACACTTGAAGGATTTAATTATCTATCCTGCATATGCATTCCCTCCTGATTGGCAGGCCTTGCCCATGTAGCAAGGGAATGGGAAAGAGCCAATCGGGGGGATCTCCTTATATGAGGGGTTTCCCCCAGACCCATAGAACAGCCTGAAAACCCACAGTCTATGCAGAGAAACCATAAAATTGACAGGGCTGCAGCTAGTCCTGACAGAAAAAACTTGAAGGCCATTCTGTTTATTGCTTTGAATAACATGCAGATGCTATTAGAGAGTTAGTAGCACTATGTAACTGTGTCCTTGTTAATGAATAAGTGTTGAGAATGGAAAATTCCTGTTATTGAAGAATTGCTTCAAAAGCTTTTCAAGTAGCAAGTCTTTCTCTGTGGAACAGAGGTTTTTAAAAAATGAGATACCTTGACCTGCCTTGTTTGGATTAAAATGCAAACAAAGAAAAGAGACAGAATCTTTAGACATTTTTATGTAGCTTAGTATGATAATATCATGTGGCTATCAGGAAATGAAAAGCTTGGCAAACTCTAATGTTGGCCTGGTTAGCTGTTTGGCAATGAATGCTAGATCTGGACATCTGACAATCCACAGTGTGTCCTTTTCCATACAGCACCACATGCCCCTGGCTGCCACCCTCCTGAATTTGTCCTACCGAGACAAACGTTGACACTATTGTGACGTTTGTGTTCTCACTTCTCCATGCAACACCACCACAAAGCCCAAAATAAATTTGAGATGCTAATTGTCGTATCTAGGACATTCAGAACGCAGCAGCAAATATCAGGACTGCCAGACTGTCGTTCCAGTTTCAGGATGCATGGCACTGCTTTTAACTTCCTATCTTTCATAAGAAAAGCTAAATCTGAGAATGACTGAGGGTACAGACCCCGTCTAAGGATTGGCATGTAAATGACTAAAAATCTCTCATGAGTACACTAACGAACAAAGGGCTCTCAGTTTATTGCCAGGGCATGCACTGAACCCAACCATGAAAGGAATGAGAGTACGGTCAGATGGTGAAATTACCCCATCATGGATGCTCATGACTGAGCTCTTAACATCCTGTAAAGTCACAGGAGTACTCTGGACCTCACAGCTCTAAGAGAGACGGAGTGAGCAAGGAACCAGACACCCCTTCCCCAAAAGAAGGGCAGAACCCTGGTTTCAAAGATCCCTCTATAAATGATTTTTATCAGGCATATTTTGGCAGATGGGTACACCGACCATGCCCTTCAAGTGAGCTTTGGCCACTGGTGTTTGCAAAGGAACCACTTATACCAAATCGTGGTTCAGAGATCCAGGGTGGGAGCTGTGACCACACACTGGGGAAAAAAAGATCAGCTGATGGCCATATGCTGCCCAGGAATAGGATCAGGTGGTGAATCACTGATCCCCATCCAGGTGATTTCAGAGGGATGGAGTGAAATGGGGTGTGCTGATGAACTGGATATAGCCAACGCTGAAAGGCTGAGGGAAGGTCAAATCCCCAGCAGTTCTGTCCCTCGGTCACAGTACCGAGACTCATGGGATCCAGATTCAGGGGAGGAGTTTGAGGACAGTGACAGTCAAGGGGTGGCCAGATGTGAATCACCCTCCAGCACTATGTGCACAGGACTGGAACCCTTGAAATACAGGGGAACCCAAAGGGAGGGCCCAGAAAGGCAGCTCATATAATCATGTCAGATATTGCTCCAGCTATGTGCAGGCAAAGGGCACTGGACACAGAGCCCCAGCACGGGTTGGCAGACTAGCTGACTCTCTAGGTCCTCTCATGGTCAGAACGGTAGGGACCACATCTGGAACAGGTAATTCCACATCAGAGGAAACAGCACTTTTAACACTTTTGGGGCAGAGACAAGCTACCACAGCAGGCCCCCTAGAGCACAGGGGCACAGGCCAGCCAGAGACAGCTCCAGGCACCAGCCGACCAAGCATGTGCTTGGGGCAGCACCTTCTAAGGGGCGGCCAATCTTGGGGTGGTGGGGCAGCGCTCCCGTTTTTTGTCTTGTTTCGTTTCACTGGGGTGGCACTTGGTTTTTTGTTTTTTGTTTTGGCGGGGCGGCACTCGGGGGTTTTTTTGTTTTGGTTCGGCAGGGCGGCGCTCAGGGGTTTTGGTTTTTGTTTCGGTGGGGCAGTGCTCGCGGGGGTTGTTTCGGCGGGGCGGCGCTCAGGTTTTTTTTTGGTTCGGCGGGGCGGTGGTTGGGGGTTTTTTTGTTTTGTTTTGGCAGTGCAGTGCTTGGGGGGGGTTGTTTCTGCAGGGCAGCGCTCGGGGTTTTTTGTTTTTTTTTTTCCGGCTAGGCGGCACTTAGGGGGTGGGTTATGGCGGGGCGGCACTCTTTTTTTTTTTTTTTTTGCTTGGAGCGGCAAAAAAGTTAGAGCCAGCCCTGAGGCCAGCTTCCAATGACACCACCAGCCCCAAGTAGCAGTGCCTGATCATGTATGGGACCCGACAAACCACCAGAAGCACACTTACCGAAAGTGGTTAAAGCAAAGATTTTGAGAGGGAAATACACTAAAATCTTCACCCTGCTTTTAGAGATGATGAGGATGTGGATGACAAAAGAAATACGGAAAGAACAAAAAATGAAAGGTGGCTAACATCATAGATAATTGGACCTTGGCTTTTTACATATTGACAAGTATGATGTGAGAATGGAGCCCAGAGCAATGTATTCCCCATCTCAAATCTATAGGCCTTATAGCGTGTGGTCATGTCACATATGGCAGCAAGGCATGGTTGAGATGTGACAGCAATTTAGAAAGAGATGTGGATGATGGGATTTGTGCTATGGGGAAGGAAGGACTAGGATTTGTAGCTTGAATGCATGATCCCATAATTTTTTTTAAACAGACAGTATGTTACCAGCACTGAAAACTTGGGTAAGAAGTGGAAATGTCAAATCGAATGCATGTTTCGATCTGAGTGAAGGAAAGAAGTATTTTGCTCCTTTTCTAGATGCGAGCATGCATGTGGGACGTATGTGGGGCAGCCAGGAGTGCAAGTAGGATGGTACCTCCGGTATCCCGTACCTGCAAGAGATTGCTAGCTTGTATGGGGTACCAGAAAGATATGGGGCCAGTGTCCCCCAACCCACCCGCAGTAGGAGCAGAATGCAGCTAGGGAGGGCATTCATTCTTTATGGCTTTAGCAGCACAATACATATGCTAACAAACTTTAACAAAGGCTTAATTTAAGTTTGTTAGCATATGTATTGTGCTGTTTTACTTTGGTCAGGAGTCCTCGAGGGGAGAGGTGGGAGGGACGGAAGGTGTTTAAATAAAACAGTGTTCTTTATTCTGTTTTTCCGCATTGGTCTGAATTATCTATGACATTCATACTGCATCACATCAAGTCCAAATCATTAGAGGAATGCTTTTGCTTGCACTGACCAGAGGATATTTGGATTCTGATGTCAGCCCAGTTCTGCAGCCTGACACGAATCAGTGGTGTCCATTCCCAGTGTAAACACAGAATTCTTCTTTGCAGCCAAACTAGTCTAACATGCATTTTGTTAACTGGAACTGTAGCAGCAAAACAAAGAAAACAAATGCCTCATTTTCCAGCTTTGTGGGTGAGAGAACTATAAGTGAAGATTATAACACTGGACACTGACGGCCTTAAACCAGCTGCCTCAGGAATCTGCCAAGAACTTTGCTGAAAATATGTTCCTCATCTTAGCAATGGAGCTAAGACATCTTATCACACATCTGCCCACCTTTATTCGAATGAAGCTCCTTCTGATCTGACAGCTCAGGCATTGTAGTTTCATCCAGAACAATTTACAGACTTGGAACCCAATCCTGTAAACGCTTAATCATTTGTGGATTGGTAAGAGTTTCAGGAGTCTGTTCCTATAAAGGAAGTTGAATCCCCCATTTAAATACAATGTTTGGGTACAATACCATAAAGCAGTTTGGGTTACAGTTCTACTTAAAATTTGTCTTTTAATAAGTCATACATATGCTGAAATGGCTCCTCACCCAACTCCTATATTCCATATAAACAGACTGAATACTACATATTTGGGGAGAAAGTGAGTAGTAGTTAAGCATGTTGATGTTTGTATATACAAAGGGGAGTGTCGGAGGGGACGGGGAGAGCATGGGGCCCTGGGCTGAGGGCGGGGCAGGGAGGAGTCACATGGAGGGTCCTGTGGGGAGGTCACGTGCCCCCCCCCTCTTATGAGTGCAGTACCGGCAAGAAATTATTTCTACTTGGACCACTGGAGGCAGCATACAGCATGCATCTGTTCAAAAAAAAAGGCCCAGTTTGGGGAAAAGAAGGGCCACCAGCTGGAGCAACAAATGGAGGTGGCAATGCAGAGACAAGCACCATGTCCAACTAAATTGGATATATTAAGGGGCATGTTGTTGGACAAGCCCAGAAAAAAGATGCAGATTATATTTGGAATGGATTCTTAGTTGGCTTTCAAATCCCGTACAAAGGAGAAAGATATCATGTATAGGCAAACAAATTAAAATCCATTAACCAATTTAAACATATAGTTCAAAAGAAAATACAGGAGGAAGTAGCAACTAAAAGGGTGGCCCATTTGTGAGTTCGCCAGTGTTGGACCTTGGGCTTTCTCCTCTGGGTTTGGTTCCTAAAAAAGCAAAAGAAGTATACAGAGTTATGCATCATTTGTATTACCTCTGGGGCTCCTCTGTAAATGATAATATTGATCCTAATTATGTTCAGTTCGATATTGTTCCTTTGCTACAGCAGTAGCCATGATAAAGAGATGTGGCCAAGGAGCTTAGTTAGCAAAATGTGACATTTCAGTAGCTCCCTGTCCAATCTAAAGATTTCAAGGTTACTACTATTTGGATCGATGTTTACCCATGGGCTATTCCATATTGTACTCTGCTTTTGAGACGTTAGTACAAGAATGGGCAGTTGTGAAGGAAACAAGCTTAAAACTGTTCCATTATCTTGATGACTCTCTCTCCAAGGGAAAGTTAGGAATTGGAGAATGTGCGCACCTATTGAGGGCTTTTCAGAGATGTTGAGGCACTTGGGTGTCCCACCAGCTTCTGAAGAGACTCAAGGTCCAGTGCCAAAGTTGACTTATTTGGGAAGGGAGTTAGATACAATGTTGGCTTTATCACAGCTACCCAGAGAGAAGCTGGGAAATCAAAGGGCATTGATACAGGCAATGTGAGGTGCTAGATACACTACTCTCAGGCAGTTACAGGGGATCTTCAGGTATTTGAATTTTGCTTGTCAAGTGGTTGCTCCAGGCAGGGCCTGTTGTGCCTGGCTTGCATCCTCTACCATTGGGGCCAGGGAGCCTCATCATTGCATCAGGGTAACCAGGGATATAAAAGCTGACTTGGAGGTATTGGAGATTTCTTGATCAATTTAATGGGGTATCTTTCCGGTGAACCAACTGGGCTGTGGGAACAGAGCTTCAGGTACAATCTGATGCCCTTGGGGGACTGGTTTTGGAGTATATATTCAAGGCAAATCATGGGCACACAGGTAGTCAGCAGATTAGGCAACACATTTTTTTTCCTATAGCTGGGGTGAGGAATTTCAAAATAAGCTGGTTTCTTTCTAGTGTGACAACCAGGCGGTAGTGCATATCATCCACAGTCAGCCAAGTCAGCACAGGTAATGAAGCTAGTGAGAGCATTAAATTGCCTTTCATTTACCTTCCTTTTATGTGCAGTTCATGTTCCAGATGTAGATAATGGCATTGCCGATGTTTTGTCTTGAGTTCAAGAGAACAGATTCCAGGACCTTCTGTTGCGCGTCAGCTGTGATCCACAGGCAATGCCTAAGCAGTGCTGGAGCCTTGGCTCACTACAGATTTAGGATTATTTCTTTCTGGTTTAAAGTCTGGTTATGTCAAAGTTGCAGGAGTCAGAGATTAAGAAGGACTTCAAAAATGTATTTCCCATCCTTGAGCACCAGGAGATGGGATATGCAGTGTACCTGATGCATTGGGGATTGGCTTCCTCAATGATCTGGGGGCACCTGCCTGGCTTAATTCCTTGTTGTAGACTAACAGGTATTCCTGGTCTTGGCCACCTGGGCACATCGGGGGGTTGCACTAACCTTGGCATTTATGATTTCAGGAGACATTGGGAGGAAGGTTGAGGTTTGGATCTGCAAGCATTCTATTGTGCACTGGGCCCATAAGCAGGTGTCCAGGTCTGCAAGTGGGTCACAAATAAACTTCAAGGATGAAGCCATTAGCCTTCCATGGTTTGGTAGATAGGATATGTGCTGGGACCATGCTTCTGCTGTATTCACGGAGGGCTGAGCTTGGTGACCTGATTACTCATCTGGGTGAAATGACCTAGTGAATTGCACTGGATTAAATTTAAGAATTAGGATACGGAGGGTCGCAAAGCTGCTTACACAGTTATGGCTTCACACTCGATTGGTTTGGCTGGAGAGGCTCACTAAGTGAAATGGGGGGGGGGGGGTATTGAGCCAGGCCATGGAAAAATGTGATCCATGAAGCAGCCAGCATAATTTTGGGAGGTAGGGGAGCAGTGATAGATACTTAGGGGTATCCTGTTCAATGAGCACTTTAAGGAGGATGGAGTGCATCTGTCAGATGCTGGGGCTGACATTTGGCTTTGTGACATTAAGGACTGGGGAGGCAACTGATGGGTACCAGGCATGGTGGGCAAAGGGTTCATCCATACTAATCACTGGCCCTTGCAGGGGCCGATATCCTGTGCAGGGAAAGGCTAAAAGGGCCAGCTCCCAGACATAAATAAGACCCAAGATTGTGCAGTTGGACATCACGCTCATGAAGGCGAGGAACTTGAATTCTTTATGGACCGAGGTTTCTCCCACCCAGCCTCATGGCCTCTATCACTCCACCCCTCTTACTTCAAGGTGGCGGTGGATGCGAGAGGTTTCACAACTGAACTGAGTCTGTAGGGTAAACTGGCGAGGCTCTACCCCGAGTTAATTGCTTAGTTTGTAAAAAAAAGAAAAAAGCCCTATAACCTGCACTGGAACCTGTTAAATGCCTGGTACCTGAGAGCTGGTGAGGGCAATGTAGTGTCCCTCCCCAAGATATAATTTATAAAGTTGCAACCTGTTGTTTAAACCCATCCCATATGTCTGTCAATCATTCACCTACTTGTCCTGGGCAATCACTTAGGAGGACTTTGGGTCAGGCCCTAATTCAGGAAGGATCTCCTTACTTAACTGTATTTTAGATTTGGGCAAGTAGGCAACTGCAACAACTCAGGTGTCCTCAGATCCCATTTCCTCTTAAACCCATTTGAATGTAGCAGTTTTTTAAACAGCAGAATCAGTCTATTCTTTTATGTAGTAAATTCTTTAACACTTCTCTTGCTAAGATGGACACAGAACTAAAACAAATCCATTCACCACATCTCTTTCAGTATAATAGATAATTATTTTTATCTGCCTTACACTACTTTTTATCACTCAGTGTTGAAAACAGTAGATATCTTGCAATACTGGATTAGTGAAAATTTAACAGCTTCCTGGAAAGCAATCTCAGAGACACAGTAACTTTCATGAATACAAATTTCTGCCTGATGCCGCTACCAACTTTTATGGTCATTTGCTTTCCTGGAACTGTATTCTGTAAAGTAATACTGTTCTTTACTTAAATGTCATACTTTATGCAAACACAGATTTTAAATGAAAGTTTTAGGGTGTAACGTGAATTTAAAATATGAAAATGTGCAGTTTATACAATTAACAATGTCCAGATGTGTAGATTGATTAGCATTGATATGCATTTTAAATACCACAAGAGAGAAAAATTAGAATAAATAGAAATAAATTAGTGATAGTTTATTTAGTGCGGGGGGGGAGGGAGTGACAACATCATAGTTCAGGTTGACACAAGAATACTGTTTAACAGCTGATATTTCTGGGTGCTCTAAAATCCACAAGCTTACTTGGACGGTCTTGAAAATTGTCATGCTTTATGAAGGTCTAGGATAGGGTTAGTGCTCCAATGTAAAGGTAGTTTGAGCAAGGTGGCCTTGAGGGAAACACTGCAGAGAGGAGTCCAGAGCCGTAACTAGGGTATTTTAACGCTGGGGTGAGCAAGCATATTTGCATCCCCTACCATTTTTCCCCTTTATTTCTCTGTCCCATTTTTCTGCCTCTGCAGCTTTGCTCCCTGGACTGCTGCCCCGCTCATCCCAACCTGGTTATGGCTCTGTAGGAGCCAGCCAAGGACTACAGTGGTTGGAGCAGAAGCTGCCAAAGCGGGGACCTTTGCACATTCAGAGAACTTCCTACAGTTTTGACTGACCTTTCTCTGCTGATTGCTCCAATCCTCCCTCATGCCTGTTTCACTCCACACCTGCCCCTCTTCTCCCATTCCCTGCCCTTCCCATTTAGCTTACTCCCTCTTAAGTAAACCCAGCAACCCTCTCCCCCGGCCTCCCAAAGAATCATGGAACTAACATGCCATTTGCTGCCATCACATTGTTCACTCTGTTTGTGTGTTATACCCCTTCCTCCAGCCTGTGTCCTGAATATTTAGATTATAAGCTCTTTGGGGCAAGGACCATCTATTTCTCTGTGTATGTACATTGCCTAGCACAATGGGCCCTCATTCTTGGCTCTTTGGCATTACCATAATAAACATGATTAATAATCCAAGACACAAGCCCCCTGAAAAAATCATGTCACAGCAACATGTAGCAGTCCTTATAACTTTTTTTTTTTTTAAACACAAATGAGGCTCAAATTATAGCTCCAATCCTCCCCCATCACCCACTCTGGATAGATCTCAGCTAGCATCTATATAAAATGATAGATAGATAGATAGATAGATAGATAGATAGATAGATAGATAGATAGATAGATCAGAAAAAACTACATCATATTACATGTACTATTTGAGCAAGTGGTCATATGATTTAAGACTATAATGCATTTCTCAAAGGAGGCCATCAGGGGCTTTTCTTGCGGCCACAGCCTCCTAGACTATGATTGAGGGGGTAAAGTAGCAGCTCCTCCCTCCCTGTTGCTCCTGGATGCACAGCCTCAGTGTTGGTTGCTGGGGCCACCAGCAGGGGTTGGGCCCTGCCCCCCTCTGGAGACACATGGGGCACAACACTGGAGGAGCAGGCAGCCCGTGATTTCCCCATCTTCCCAGGGGCAGTAGGGCTCAAGGTTTGGGCTTCAGCCCTGGGGTGGCAGGCTCTGGCCATGGGGCTTCGGGCTCCGTCTCCAGGTGCCGGCTGTGCAGCGGCAGGTCCCAGGCTCCAGCCTCATGGCTTCGGGTTCCATCCCAGGCCCCGTCCCCTGGCCATGGGTCTTCAGGCTCTGGCTGTGGGGTTTCAGGCTCCAGATCCTTGCTGCTTCCCTGACCCCCGACCCCATCGTCCCTGGCCCCTGCTGCCTGCCACAACCCTCCATCAGGGGCTTAATTTGTCCCTAGGCTTGCCAGGACTGAGTAAGTCTGCTGTTTAAATGTGATACTTGTATGTTTATTAATATCACTTTTCACAAAAGACTTACTAGTTAGCAATAAATAAATTACAATGATTTGGATGTGTGTATGTGCATATTTATTTGTTTTTCCTAAAGCTAATTGAGTGTTTTAGGAAAAAGTGTGAGAGTGGCCACCAGCAAGAGTTGGTAACCTCACTTTGAGGCCACCAAAAAATTTGTTCTGAGAACCCCTGCAATTTGCATGCATGCATGAATGGGTCCCACTTAAGGTTTCCTGACTTTTAAGAGCTTCATATTCAACCTTTAAAAAACTATGTTAAAGTTATTTTAAGAAATTTACTAGTTTATTATTTGTTATTCTGTGATGTCCAGAGAGACGCCGCCAGAAAAAAAAAAGGTTTTTCATGTTATGGCAAGTGCCCAGAAAATTGTCATTACTTGTCTCTGTCAATTCCTTCAAGCCACACTTCATCTTTTGTCCATTTTGTCAAAGCTATTCTGCTACAGTATGTATGTGAACAGAACAATCCCTTGTGGCTGATGCAATACTTGAGGTGTAAGCTTGGTTCAATAAGTGGCACATGTCCAGTGTGATGAACCACATTCACATGCTTGGTTACTTTCCTGTAACTGTGACTTTTGAGACATACATAGACTATGGAATTCTATATTATGCATACAGGTACTTCTATCCTAGGCAGAGATTTGTTTGCTGCACTAAACATGCAGGTAGTCAATGGACACATTGCTTTTACCTCACCTGGCACTTTTACAGTGCAAACTCTACTCTCTGCTCTTAATGAGGAAAGTACAGAGGAGGTCTCTGGCTGTGCATCTGGACTTGTTCATGAAGTTAAACTTCAACTTAATGTGACACCCACACAACAGAAGTTGTGCCACCTTCCATTCCCAGCCAGGACGCTATATCACAAGAGTTTAAAAAATTAGTACAGAATGGTATTATTGAAAAGATTGCATCATTTGAATGGGTGTCACTGATAGTGACAAAGAATAGCACTGGAGGTATTTGTCTTTGAGTATACTTAAGGGATCCTAATAAAGCCATCATGATTGACAGCCATCCACTCCCACACATAAAAGTAGTATTTGAGGAACTTTGTGGTGCAAAGATGTTTTCTACTCTTGATGTAGAGTGCAGATCGTCAAGTTATGCTACAAGAGGGCAGCAGAGATCTCACAGCATTTATTATGCATGATGGACTATTCCACTTTAAACTTGTGCCATACGGATTTGAATCAGCACCTAGCATTTTTCAAAGACTCATGTCAGTGATTCTAAAGAACAAGCCTGGAGTTCAATATTATTTGGATGATATTATGTTTGGGAAGACTCCCAAGGAACATAAAAAACATCTCCACATGGTACTACACCACATCCAAACAGTAAGATTGAAACTGAAGTTGGACAAATGCCATTTCAGACAGAGTTATTTCTGGGACATATACTTTTGCAAACTCGACTGAATCTTGACCTGGACCATTTCATGGCAGTTACAAAAGTGGCACCTCTGAGATATTTACAAACCTTTATGAGTTTTCTTAGGTCTTACATCATGGTATGGCCAGGTTTATTACAAACTGCGCTTTCGGTCATGGAATCGGTTATGAGCACTATTTTGGGGAAACTCGAGCTTGACCTGGACGACTGTTGCACAAGTTAGTTTCAAAAAATGAAAAATTTTATTGTAAATAGTTCAGCATTTACATTGTCTGACCCTGCATTACCCACAATTGTGACTACGGATGCCTCAGACTGTGGACTGGGAGCAAGACTTACTCAAATCCATGATGCCAACATGGAGAAGACTGTTGCATTGACTTCAAGAACATTTACAGAAGCTGAGAGGAAGTATTCAACTGTTGAAAAGGAGACACTTGCATTTAGGCTACAGAAAAACGGAGAACTTACCTTTGGAGCTGTATTTTCAAACTGTGTACAGATCACAACCCTTTGATAACACCATCGGAAGCCAAATTGCTAGGTGATCAGCAAGACTACTGTCTTTCATGTATGGCAGAGTAGAGGCTGGGAATTAAAAATGTGATGGCCTATTGATTGTCCTACCTGCCCTCGCCTTCGCCTGACATATAGACAGATGGTGAAGTATTTGCACTTATAACAGGCACTCTCACAGACATTACACAAGAACAATTCAAAGCTGCTTGCTTGCCAAACCTGATTCAACAAAAATTGCAGGAGCTGACAATGATGAAATGCCACACAATCCCAAATGCCTTGATCCAACTTTGCTACCTTTCATCTTGCACCAGCTTACCGAAAGCAAAGCAGAGATGTTTCAGACCATCCAACTGGTCTTGATGATTTTGCATTGCTACTGATGGTACAGAATAACCGACAGGATATTGGGCCTGACGGATGTGCTATCAGAATCTGATGGCTACCTGTATGGACTAGAGACTATGTTATGCAATTGTTTAAGAAAACGGGGATTAGTCCTCAGTTATAATCAGAATTCTAATTATAGATACATAAGCATTTCCTCTTAGTTATTCTTTATTTGCTAATTACTTAATTACTGTTCATTAATATAGTAGCATATTATTGCACTGTAACTGTTGTAAGATTGGGTTTGTTCTTAAGACAGTGAGAAATATGGTGTTGCTAAATCCAATATTGCATGCTAGGAATTGTAATCTTTGAATTTAGAAAAATAACAGGAAGTGTAAGTGCATGTGTGTGTGTCACACTGGGACCAGGGATGACTGCTGCTGCAACTGCTTCTGGAGCTATAGGATTGTTGTTTTAATAAACATTGGAGGATTTCACCCTGTTTGGTTTCGATCTCCGCTACTCGGGTGGCTAGCCTGAGCTGCCATGGCCCCACTGCTATTTTTAATGCACTAGCTCAAGCCGAGCTAGCGCATGTCTGTTTACCCATGCTGGGAAGCACCATTCCAGCTGCTGTGTAGACATATGCTTCAGGTGTGTCTTCACAGCACAGTTAGCTTGAGTTAGCCCACTTGAGTTAACTGCACTCGAGCTAGCCTAGCTCAAGTGAGAGCAACCACATTTCAAAATGCCGGAGTTACACAGAGTGCTTTTATTAGCAGCACCAAGTAAATGGATTAGCTGCTAAGGAGTTGCTGTAAATTAAGCTGTTCAATCCCCACTTCATTACTAGCTTGAGCATCAGCATCACTGAAGCTTCAACCCACCCCGATAGGCCAGCTAGTGGTGAAGATATTACCCTTAACTGCAGAGCCACAGCCCCGACATTCACTCAGCTCAGTCTAGCCTTACCTCCAAATTCATCTTCTGTCATGTTATGCAGACCACCTTCTATTTGCTCCCTGCAGTGAAACTGCAATGGTTGCGCTGCAGGGAGGACTCTCTGCACTCCTTGAGGGATGACCCTGGAACTCGGGGCCTGATCCAGTGCCCATTTAAGTCAATGAAAGCCATTGGCTTCAGTGGGCTTTGGATGAGGGCTTTAGTTCCAGAGCCAAACTGGGGTACTTCAGGCTTGGGAAGACTTCCAGGGAGCCCAACACAAAGAGAGCAACCATCCAGCATGTGTGCAGCATCCTCCACAGCACCACAGAGGCACAGCGGGCTGTCCTGGATGCCCCGGGCACGGTCGGTCTTGGCAAGTGAGCCACTCCCCACCTGAACCTGTTAAGTTGGCTCCAGAGCTGGGGTGGTAGCCCTAAGCCAGGTAGCTGTTCATCCAGCCAACTGATGATTGAGAGTTCCTGGTACTGGCAGCATCTCTCTCCCATTCCATCTACCACAGAGTGCTGATGATGTTATCAGCCGAATGGAAAGCATGCAGCACTATCCAGATAGGATTTCTACTACATAGTCGGTGGCGGGATACATCCCATATATCCCTGAACAGCGGCAAGTGGGGCATTTGCTATGGCTTGATGATCAGTTTATTGGCTGCATTCAGATGCCAGATGTTAGGTGACAGAATATCGGCTAGGCCTGGTAGCCATATAAGTTTTGTTGGCTTCACTGGGTCTGTGAAAATTCTCATGGTATGATTAAGCTGTGTGTCTATTAGTCTAGCGTGGGCAGAGTTTAACCAAACTGGGGTGCAGTATTTTCCAGCTGAACAGCAGAGAGCAAGCCCCAACTATGTTTTATTTGCACATTGGCTCCCCAGGTGGACCCTGCTAGTTTTTTCAGGAGCCAGTTTCTTGATTTCTTGAGCTACTTTAGGGAGACGACATTTATAGGTGAGTGTGAATCGCGTGCCAACTGCTGACCGTTCAGAAATATGTTAAATGCAAATTAGCTCTGGGCATGGCGGTAGTGGAAGCCTGTTGACATGGTCTTTGGAGTACTTGGTTTCAGTCTCCATTTCTTGCACTAATCACCTACAGCAGCCACATTACTGATCAGGTTCTCTTAAATCTTGAGGCCAAGTAAATATAATGGGTGTACATGAACTACCTGGAGGTGTTCAGTAGGTCATTGGTGAATACATTAAATAAAGTTGGTGCCAGAACCAAGCCTTCCACAAGTCCATTCTTTTGGAATCTCCTGGTGCTGATTTTGTGACTCAGAGTCACCTGAAAATGTCTACATTGGAGCATCAGCTCAGTTGCTATGGCAAACCAGATAGGAAAAACTCTTGACATTTTGTACAGCAGATCAGTGTGGCAGATGGTGTCATAGGCTGCTGTAAGGTCAAAAAAGATAGCTCCAATTTTCTTTTTAGAGATTTGGAACAGGCAAAACTAGAGAGCCTGTCTTGACAAACCCTCGGATCTTATGTCAACAATGTAAGTATGAAGTCCCAAATTTAGCGTACAAGTCTGTAATTTAACCTTAGGATTTCATATGCGGTGCTGCTTGAACTCCACTCCTGCAGTTTATGAAGTAATAACAGTCCCTTCAGTAAAATCACAGGCTTGCAGGGTTCTGCAATACATACAGCAGTCTCCTCTATAATACAGAATATAAAAAGCAATATACAGCAACTCTATATTTTTAAGCCAGCCACTACAGATACCTAGAGTACATAAGTGTTTACACTTCATAGTAGCTAAAACTCAGATGGATCATGAAGTAGAAGTGTCACAGGGAGTACAATTCCTCTCTAGAGGTGTGACCATTTCACTCCCAAAACAAATTCGGAGTCCCTCTCCCTTTTGGGGGGGGCGGCGGGGGTTTCAAGCAGCCATGTACTATTGCCTCCCTAACTTGAGTCTGGTCCCCTCCCTACCAGTGCTTCCATTGTCCTTTTGTTCCTAGTATAAGCGGGGGAATGGTCCTGATATTGTGGGGAACTTTCCTGGCTTCTGCACTACCCTGGTGAAGTGGGCTGGCGAAAGGATCCGAGTCCTCACTCCCACTTCCTTTACCCAGAGGCCTCCCTGTCCTTGAGGACTCCCCTTCCACTCTCCTGTCTGGCAGAGTCCTCGTAACTCCGACAAGGATGGGCCCAGGATTCCTGGGGAGCTCTACCCCCAACCCTACTGTGGTCACCCAGGACAGGGACTAGGGTGTCCCTTCTCCGGGGTACTCTCTCTGCACTGGGCACCTCCCTGACCCACTGATCATTTCATACAATTTAAAGCAAATACAAGTTGTTTAATTAACAATTCGGGTGTCCCCACTCCGGGGTACTCTCTCTGCACTGGGCACCTCCCTGACCCACTGATCATTTCATACAATTTAAAGCAAA